>NC_056728.1:1724129489-1724174652 GCF_019279795.1 Protopterus annectens | reverse complement strand
CATGGGGTTTTTTTTGTTAAAGTTTTATTTTACTTGCCTTTTTTTTGGTAACTTTCTTGGTTGGATATATGTACACTTGGCTACTCTGTGAAGATGGTAGTGTCCTACCAGTACATGAATACAACATCCATTATGGTGTAATGCTCGGCTATGTTTCACACATGGCATGGGGAAGGTGTAGAATGTATCCTCTTGACCTGCTAGTGCACTTACTGATGTAGACCGCATATGTGTACATGTATGCATGTTTGTGTAGATTCCATGTGTGTGCAGTGTCTGATGTCTGAAGGTGACTGTTGTTTTAGTACATCATGCTGTGGCAAAAGCCTCAACATTGCCAACTGTATATGGTGATATGCTCTAAGTACAGTAAGCCGTACATGAGGTATGGACAGATGTTTGGACATGACTACTAAGTGGTGGGGCTTCTTTGCAGATGAATGATTACCGAGGACAGCTCACTGGTGTGTTACAGCCAGTCCTACAATAATCTGTGTAACTGCTAAGGTCAGATTTTGTTAATTGAAGTGGAAGACAGACAATGTAGAACGCTGTAAGGGTGACACTGAAGGCAAACCTCATGACACCTGTAACAGTAATACCTCCTCTGTGCATATATTGTGCATATATCAGCACAGTTGGCAAAGGAAAGAGTCAGTAAGCTTTGTACCGGATGTGATAGTGCTGTACATCTGTAGTACTATCATGAGATAGGCATGTGTTTGATTCACAGTACTGGCATGTGTGGGTGTGTGTGTCCATATATGTCACGTATGGTTTGGAATACATCCCACATGTTATCACTCTCCTGAACACTGTTGTTGATACCAGTACAGAGTGATGTGTAGAAAGAAATGCATAGGCAGATGGTTGACCCTCACATATGTAAAGTGTCTGTATGTGTGTGACATAGGTGTATATCTTTGTGAATGCTACAGTGTGTGTGTGTGTGTGTGTGTGTGTGTGTGTGTGTGTGTGTGTGTGTGTGTGTGTGTGTGTATGTGTGTGGCTGTCCACGGTCCCTGGAGTGAGGCTGTAATTTTACCATAGTGAAATGTTAATGTCCCTCCCCCCATCCACTCAATGCAATCTAGCATCCCTGTTGATATCATCAATCATAGACGGGCATTCTAACCGCCTGTTAACATGTACACCCTGGGGTGTGACCTGTTTTTACATAGACTACTGATGGACCACCCTCCCCACATACACTCACTGCACTGTAGTATCCCTGTCAATGTCCTCGATCTTTGGCCATTCCAACTACCTGTACATGTGTAATCTCTGTGGTGTGTCTTGTAATTGCGTAGTACTATAATGATGATATGCACATAGGCAGGGGTTCTCATCCGAACACTGGCAACTGTGTGTGTTACTGTGTCTGTGAATCCCTGAGTGTGTGGGTGTGTCTGTGTTTGCATGCTGTCATGGCAGTGGGTATTACTGCTTCCCAATGAGAAGCCACTATTTCCACTGGTCTTTACCCTTGTCATCCGCCATACCACTCTTTTACCTCCTCTGCGCTCCAGGTAACTATACCTGTGATGTCACTTCTGTGTGGTGTATGAACTTGCCAATCACATGTAGTATGACATGTCTTCTGCTGATGTGTTGAATGACATGCATACATGTGTAACACAATGGTGTCCTTTCCAATCTACTGTATGGTAATGGTGTCCTAATGCAGGGACATGTTATACTAATATGGGCCTTCAGCTGATGCAATGTTGTCTGTCCACCCTACAAATATGCAGGGACATACTGCACATTGAGCTGATGTGCATAGCTATTGCAGGGCATCATGTGGCTTCACAATTGCTATACAGTGTGAGCTACTGACACATTTCATAGCCATGACTATGTTCACATACAATACATATCTAATGTGGAACGTGACCCACATCACTGAGGTGTATACACACTAAACCCTAATGTGGAATGTGTGTCACAGGTCACAGAAGAGTATACGGATGACACCCCTGCATATCTGAAACCATATTACTGATGCCTGGCAACTATGCCCACACATGGCTAACTTAGCAGTGTACCTCACACAAATGAGGAGCAAGCATGACAGTGTTGTCAAACACCAGAAAGGTGAATGTACTGTACCTGTGGCCTGATGTGGTTGTATGTCTATGTTGTGCAGCATATGTATGTATTTGGATACTATATAGGTGAATGCTTCCATGTCATAACACACTCAAGATGTTCAAGACATGTTATGTGGTGGTTTAATGTTATGCCTACACAAGTTGTGCACAGGCCTGTATGATGTTTAGTGTTTCACATCTGCAATATCACCATTACTCAAAGGCCATAGTTGTATTGTGTCGAGCCAATGTACAACAGGGTGTACTCACATGTACATCACTTCTACTGTGTGTGTGTTGCTTCATGTCTCTGGCCATCCTCCATGGCCATGTGTACACATGTTCTGTCCAATGGTTGTGATGGCCATCTTATTTCACATGTCAGTGTTATCCCATATGATATACACCCATAGATGTCATATGCTCCACTGAGGACAAAGTTATGCAGACAAAGGGTAGTATGTATGGGATGTGAGACATATTTTGCAGGATAGTTGAGCAGTGTTGCAGTCAGCCCACTACATATCATGGACATGTCAGATAGCACATGACACTGTGTGACATTCATAGCAAGGGTATAATCCACAAGGGTTTATCCTGTGGACCTGTCATACTCCAGCTCCAACACATTTAGAGTGTGTGCACACATATGCTTTCTGCACAGTACTGTTCATATTCCCAACATGTGTAATGCTGATATGTAGTACCTGTCCTTACAGTGGAACACACCTCCACCATTGTATTCACTTTTGTCCACACATCTGGCAATGACAGTTTGGAAGGTTTAGTGTAGGTGTTTCATATAGTTTTCAATTGTTTCACATGGGTAAACACTGTGATGCATTGCAGGTCTGACCGGTGTCCATTAAAAGGACCACCATACATTATGTGTACATGTGTTATGACAGATAGCATGCAATTAATATGTTCCATGCATTATCAAGCCTGATAAATAATAATCTCACCTGACACAGGCTGTTGTCTCTGCAAAATGCCAGAGGTGCCTAAACAAGAGTGTCACAGCAGTAAGATCATTATCCACACCTGAGTGATAGCTACAGGGTGCAATGTCCATGTTAGCACATAAGCCAGTACAATACACTATACTATGGAGTATGCACATCTGTGCATACATAGAGTAGCAGACTATAGTATGTCACATGTGTGCATACATGCCTTGCATATGATGTTACATTACATATTGTACAGTAACACATGTAACTATGTGAAATATAGTTGTGTTATATGTGCAGTAGTGACTTACCAGGCAACTCCAGGCTCGGTGGTTGAGAGACACCCACCTCCACAATACCATCTAAAGCTTGTGGATGAAGGTCTGCAGGTGTCCCCAGGTTGTCCAGTAGCTCCTCGGTACGTGTGAGTGGGGGCTGGGTGAGTGGCCCCCCACCTGTTGCACCTTGTTCCCTGGCGATTGCATTAGCACGCTGTTTCGCCCATCTTATGAGGTCAGTGCAGTGTCGGCGCACCTGCTGATAGGTGCAATTGTGACCGGCAACATAATTTACCCTCCTGCAGAGTTCCTCCCACAGGGCATCCCACTGCTGTGCATTCTGTGGCACATGGCTGAAGAGTGTTGTGTGGTTGTCGAGGAGGTATGGGACGAGGAACTCATCCTCCAAGCAGCTGTACACCGGCAGTCTGCTATGTGGCATACTTGGAAGACATTATGATGGAGACGGGTCACAGTAACTCACAGTGAAGTACAGCAGTACAGCTGAACATACATATGTATCACATTTATTAAGATTACAAATACGTCTTTGCAAATCTACATGACACTAACACCACTGACATGTATAAGTCACAGACATTTGACACTTACTGGTGATGTGATGTTATTGCCATATATGTGTGTCATGTGATGACATTCCTCATACATCATGTGGATGTTGTCTTGACATGGGCATGTCTGTTTGCCTGTACTGGTGTCTTTACCTATCAGCACATGCCTGGATATGTTCACATTAATGCAATTGACCTTAATGCTGTGTATATGTCACATATATAGTCATACATTGCCATTAGGGACATGTCCTGTGACCCTGCAGACTTGCAAGCATGTATGTGCTTTGCCATATACATCTACATGGCACTGTACAGCTGTGTAGCATCCTGCCATGTATTGCCTGTGTTGCACATGTGTAACACATGGGACGATGGCTAGCCTGATGGTATTTGCAGGGTTGGATATCAACTATAGCATGTATGGTCATAGTGATCTAGTAGGCTATATGCCCTGGGCCATTTATGAGCCTAGGCAGACAGGTTACCTAGCTGTAGGCAACAGACAGGTAAGTTTTAGTGGCCAGTTCAAGCAGTGCCACAGAACTGATCCACAGGGTTACTGATATATTTGGCATGCGGTCATCATACCATGTCACAGAGAGGGGTGATGTGCAGCTTCGCTTGACAGGGATGCATAGTATGGCAAGAGTATGTTAAGTGTATGGGACAGATATCTGTCAGGCATGTTGTGATCCTTGTACTAGAAAGGTGGATGTCCATGACGTATGTGTTTATTTGGGATCAGGATGTGTTAAGTGTAGCATGTCCAACACCTCTGGGTTGGACATGGCTTTATTCAGGGTAGGCTGCATGCTACATAGTGCAGCTAGGGATTGGGAAGGGTAGTATAGGCCATCTACACATGGGCAATAACCCTTACAGGAAATATGTGATCTATTATCGGTCACATGGGTGTTGAGTATGGCTGAGCATTTATCTCTATATTCCTGAATGGCACCCTGTCATGATTAGGGTTGCCACATATGACTACCTGTCTGGTGTGGTGAAGTAACTATCAAATGAAAGTACTGTCCAGCTGCATCCCATACACACAGTTGCCATTATGTTGACCGCTGCCAAGGTGGTAGTTCATGGGTACAGGATTTGTAACATAGGGGATGACAATGCAATACTTGGCCAAACATCACACACCACACATCTGACACACTAAGACCCTTGTGTATGTTGAACGCAGCACACATTGAGTCGACTATTACTCCTAGTTCATAGTCATTTGCAAACATCAATAGGCTGATGCCTTCTGTGTTAGTCTGTGTGGTATAGATAACAAAGAGGGGGACTACCAAGAATGACCCCTGTATTACCATGGCTGGCACTGGTTTGATGTACATGTATTAGTCAGACACCTTCTGTAGTGTTGGATCTGCCAGCAGTCCAGTTGCCAACCACTTCTGTGACATAGGAATATACACCTAGTTTACTGAGTGTAGCTGGAAACAGTATGGGAGATGGTGTCCTACGACCTGGCAAGGTCATGATATGCAGTGTGAATCAACCCTACTGTCATCTACATCTGTACCGAGTACATCAAATACGTTGATCACGGTTCATGGCTGTACAGACCAGACTAAGCAGGGTAGCTGTGTACTATGTCCCATTATCAATGGTGTCTCCCCTTTGTGGGGTGTGATAACTGTTGCTGTGTACCATTCGGTGTGTATACAGCCTGACATGGAGCTAGGATTGAACATGATGTGTATGTGGATAGCTGAATGTTCTTACATTTGTGTAGGATATACCCTGTAATGTTGACAGGTCCCATGAAAGCTGTATGTATGGTTTTAGAGAGAGCAGCTTGTACCTGCATAGTCGTTAGTACAGGGGTCCTGTAGTGAACATGGATATATTACTAAGTGTACCTGTTGGGGGGGTAGGTGGGAGTGGGCTTAGGTTCTCCAAGACCCTATCTGGATGAATGGGTGCTATTTCTGTAGGTGCAGTACTTTCCATGCCATAGTGCTGTGCAGCACGGCAGGTCTTGTCATTGCCATTACAATTAATGACACAGCTATAGAATGCTCATTGCTTGGCCTCATAATACGTGGCTGATTAGTTTCACAGTAGCTTTGTGTGGTTTGATATGGTGTATCTGCATCTTACTGAGGCTGACCAGGGATCACCTACACTCATGTTTGTTCACTCTTGCAACAGTTACTACCTTCTGTGGTACAGTTTAAAGCATGGTACCACCAGTTTGCCTTCTTGTTTGTGGTGGGTTGAATCCTAGTTCTGTTTCAATGGCACAATCACTGCCCATATGTGACTACTTAAGGTTCATTTGTGTAGGATTCAACATTTGACATGCATTGTCCATCTGCATGGGTGCCATGACAGTCACCACTCTGCTCTTAGATTGGCATTAGAGACTAACTATGTGTAGCATACTGTTAGCCCTGTTTGTGTGACTACTGTGATCCAGGTCAGTGGGGTTGATGGAATCCAGCATGCATTGAGTGCAGGTGTTAGTACATGAGGAGTCTTCCCAGTTCATAATGGAATAGTTGAGAGTAGCCATTATTATGGTTCTGTCTCAGATCTAATCTTCCCCATTACAGCACATTATGACAGTTGGGAAATCCACGGCCTGGTTAGTGATCTGTCTCAAGGTGCAATTTGAATTCCACTTTGGCACAAAGGTAGTTGCTCAGCATAATGCATCTGAAGTTATGTAAGTGAAACTAGCGTGGGGGTGTACATATCCTTCAGGAATATGGACACACCTGCAGACCGTGTGTTCCAATAAAGGATAATGGGCAAGAGATGAGGTATGTGTTATAACATGGTCATGCAGGTGTGCTCTCCGGAGCATTGAAACATGTCTCAGCCACTGCACAGATATGTTCTCCATGTTAGGGATTGACATATGTGTGTCCGTATAGTGTTTCTGACATGTATCATTGTGTAGTGAGACCCGCAGTTTATTGCTTGGCTATCCCTGTAACAGCAGTGGACCTTCACTTGAACTGTGCATGATGAAGGCACTATAGGGGAAGCATGAGCCCTAGGCAGTATCCAGATTCCCAGGGGTGACAGGTGCAGGCCCTATCTGGCAAAGCATCATGGTCTGTCAACCATGTTATCCCAGGATGACAGATACTGGATACCCTTTGAATTGCACCACTACACTAGACAATTGTGGAATACAATCCTTTTGTCCCTGTACTGCAGTATCATTCTGGCCAATGGCAGAATGCTACCCAGGCCTTGGGACATACCTGCATGGGCTACAAGACCTGACAGTTCCTACATGTATTTCCATGCAGTCCAGGCTACAGCATCAAAGGTCCTGCACAACAACATGGAATATGCCAGAGTCATGTGCATAGTTCAAAAGGTGGTCTGAGTGTATGGGTATGTGGCTAAACATGGCAGACAGGCAGCTGACACTATGTATGCCCTTGTCTAGGTTGGTGTGAAACATAGTGCTAGAGTTTGCATTCACAAATGAGTATTGCTGGGCATGTTTCCAGTCACGTGTTCTGAGGTGTGGCACAATTATGCAAACTATGTCATACAGTTTGTGTATTTCAGTGTCTGTCTCTTCCTGCTTGGGGGGGTCACTTGTTTGGCCAGATACTTAGAAGTGTCTGTGAATGTGTATGATTTCTGGTGGTGTGTGTGGGTGTCCTTACTTTGTCCTGGTAAGGGTATGTGTTGGTTGTGTTGATGAGCTGCATGTGTTAACCTACACCTCATGACTGTCCAGTCCAGTCATGGCTGTAGACTGGGCTGCCTTCCTGCTTACCCCTGAAGCTGCATCCCAAACAATGTGTGGGGTGTGGTGTTAGGTGGGTTTGGCAGTGTACATGGCATAGAGATTACATTCTCCCAGGATGGCCACATACACAAAGCTGACATTAGTAAACACCAGTAGCTGACTAGTGGACATGCCTGTATGAGCATTCAGTACTACAAGTACCAAGTACTGTATTTAGTTTACTTATTGCTTATGAAGATGTTTTAGACAGTGATGCTCACACGTAAATATTTGTGTTATGGACGTGACAACGCTGGCTATTACGGGAACATTGTAGATACCTTTAGCAGCAATCCTCCTCTGAGGAGCACATCACATCCTGTTAGTTGATTACAGATGATGCAAGTATCTACAGGTCTGTTTCCTTCTCTGGGTATATACTCACATATCCACCAGGACCATGAGCTCTGTTGGGCACAGACACCCACTCTCCAAACAGAGTCATGTACCAATAGTCTCTGCTGCCACTATCAACATGATCAGGATATAATCAGATAGTGTGAGCCATCACCTATGAAGCGGCTATTACACATGGGCAGCTGTCTCCTACATCTTACACTCCTACTGCAGATGTTATACTGGAGTTAAAGATGATATGCAACCTGTTTTATTACCAGTGCTGTGCACTACATTACATACAGTATGTGCAAGCGGCTGTTAGGTTGGCAATGAGAGGTTGGGCTACACAAACCTGGTAGTTCAACCAGTGTGTCTCTACTCTCAATATCCACTCTATGTAGGTGGGCACATAGCCATTTGGCCCAGCCCTGTAACAAGGGTCACTACACATTTGCATAACATGTACACATACACAGCTGTTATTGCTTGTAAACAATACTAGAGAGGTCCAGCCCTGTAACAAAGGTCACTACACATTTGCATAACATGTACACATGCACAGCTGTTATTGCTTGCAAATGATACTAGAGAGGTCCAGCCCTTTAACTAGGGTCACTACACATTTGCATAACATGTGCACATGCACAGTTGTCATTGCTTGCAAACGATAGTAGAGAGGTCCAGCCCTGTAACAAGGGTCACTACACATTTGCATAACATGTACACATGCACAGCTGTTATTGCTTGCAAACAATACTAGAGAGGTGGAGAGTACATGTGTTATGTGAATGGATGGTTACCTGGCTCTTCCAATTATCTTTGCTATCATGCTGCTAAACTGTCAGATGAATACAAATGATATGTATCCTGTTACTGAGTATTGTAATTGCCAATAGACATAACTACTGTTTGCATAACAAAACTGCTATGTAGAATAGAATACAGATCTGCCTAGAATACTGTACATTACACAGTTATTGGCACAATATCACACAATACACACCATAATTGCACAGTAAGCCCACCTTTACCATGTTCATCTAACTTATACTCCCATACATATGTTGACTGTTACAATATATCGACATATACTATCCCCTGTTATAGCACATACTTGTTGGACCAGTCCTGACAATGACAGTGGCTCAAAGCAAATTGGTGGGTTCCAAGCCCATATCATCCCTTGTGGTGTATGCGGAGTTTGTTGTGTGACCTACAGCAGTACACATATAGAATACTACAAGCATTACTACTGCTCAACAATACATCGCTACAAGATATTCTACTATATACATTGATTATACTGTATTTCTTACAGTACAAGTACTACATACGCAGACACACTACATGTTATACATACCTTCTTAGTAATCGGAGGTGTTATTGACTAGTGTAATACTCATTTTCGGTTTGTCTTTCAATGTTTTGTACTGCCCTATAGGTAGATACAGATGGTTTGAATGTGTGACAAGGCAAACTGTTATAGTTAATAATCCAAACAATGAAATGGAATCCACTGGCAAGTGCAAAAAAAGTACACTAAACATATAAAACATAATAGTCTCTTGGATTGAATAATTGCGAGATGAAAGCGATAACCTTTTATTGACTTTCATGAATAAATATTGTGTTTTATATGTTTAGAGTACGTTTTTTGCACCTGCCAGTGGATTCCATTTCATCGTTTGGATTATTGGTTTAATCTTTTATAGATACAGATCAATAACATGTGCTATCCCAATGACCAATTGGTGTTCCTAAGTAGCTAATTACATGCACATCAGCTGTGCTGCTACTGCCTTAGCCAATACCATGGCTACAGTGGAGTATAATTGAGTACTCCACTTGGGCATTGTCCCTTTGCCTTACTTGTGAGGAAGTCAGCGTGGAAGTGTTGTTTGGAATTTATTTCAACAGCTGTATTGAGACAAACAGTAATATATTGTGTGTAATGCCTAGAGGATTTGGTCTAAATGTGAGTACTGCTGTTATATTTCTGAACATTGTTACTTGTGCAGGGTTTGTCTGTACCTAATACTTCTGCATATGTTTCAGTCTGGCCAGGTTGTTTGACCAGCTCAAGGCTGCATAGCTATGCATATAATGTTAGGGGGTTTACAGTGTGCTTACCAGACATATTTAGTTTGGTGTTACTGTGTATCATACTGTGCTGATAATCAGTACTCGGTAACACTTCCTGGTGTAAGAACCTTTCAACCCACTGAAACAGGATTAGTTCATACAAACCCTGTTACATCAGCACCTGTTCAATTGTATAACGGCAACTATTTCACATAGGGCCATGTTAGTGTGTCTGTGTCCAGGTATGTTAAGGTTTCAGCAAATGTTGTACAGTAGTTGAATAATTGGTTATGGTATGACAGTATGTATTGATGTAATTATTTTGGTTGTGGGGTAGATATTGGTGGGTGTACATAGTACATGCAGGTGTATAGGAACCCCTTTTATACAACGTCTATATGTGTGTGGGTGTTCTTTCCCTATGTGAACACCTATCCCTTAGTGGACTAATACTATGGTAATTGCAGGCTGATTCATTAAGGCACTATTAAATACTTCCTGTATAGTATGCAGGTACTGTTAGTCCTTGAATCCTTTTAGCAATACATCAGAATGTAATAAAGTTTTGCAAAATGAAAGCTATCTGTGTATTTCTGTCATGGATATTTGCAGTCATTGCAGTTGTGTTGGTGACTGTGTCCATAGAACATATTTGTAATAGTGTATTGACATATACTCTTCATATGTTATGTTCATATTGTTTGGGGGGGGAGGATGTGTGATTGCTATGGTCCATGTTATACTCACATATGACCACATCAGATGCTGTCTACAGACATGTATGTATGTGTGTGTATGTATATATATATATATATATATATATATATATATATATATATATATATATATATATATATATATATGTGTGTGTGTGTGTGTGTGTGTGTGTGTATATATGTATATAGATATATCTATTATTGCATACGTTTATCTGTACCTCCATAGATGTGTAGATGTTTTTAACCTATCTATATATCTACATATATATGTAGACCTGTATATATCGACATGTCTGTATGTATCTCTCTCTCTCTCTCTCTCTCTCTCTCTATATATATATATATATATATGTCTATATATGAGCATACACCTTTAATTGGATACATGGTGGGTTGTCCTATTTCAACACATTCCTCCCTGTTGTGTTTTAACCTGTCTGCATACACAACTGGGATAGGTGCATCCCAGGTAGCTTAGTGATAGGTTACTCTGAGGATGGAGTACATGGTTGCGGGTTCTACTCCTGGAAGTTGTTATTATTTTACCTCTCAGAGTAGGCACTGCTAGGTAAAGTGTGAATAACGCACATTTATGTGGTTATAAGCAGGTTTGCCTGTGGTCTGCGCAATGTTAAGCAAAGGTTAAACCTGTGAAGTGCTTCTCCATTTACCATGTTTCAGTGTCGCTTACCGTCAGGCAAACCCATGGAAACCTGCTTACAACTGCTTAAGAGTGCTTTAATACACCTGCATCCAACAGCCCTTATTCTGGCCCTCAAAATAACCTAACAGCCCTTGCAGGTCTTGAACCTGGGACCATGAATATCACAGTCACTGACTTTACCACGAAGGCATCTGAGGTATGTACAAATGTTATGGTGTTTAGAATGTACATTGTACTGCAGACATTCCTCACTACTGAAAACAAATGTGGCAGTCAGTTGGTGTGCATATGTCTGATACATGTTAATGTTCATATGTTTGTGAAATTAGGAGTTGCAATGTGACATGACAGGGTGTATTATGAATGAGAAATGTTCTTGGTTTGTGTCCTTTTTATATTGTCCCAATACTTCATGTATATCCCTCCGGTTCACTAATTGGACATCCGACTCAGGCCCTCCTTGATGCATAATTGCATTACCCATCATTGCTCCCCCACCCCAATCTTCACATACACAACAACCACCCCTTCTATGGTGAATTAGGTTAATATTAATTGTTATAATACCAGAGCTGCATGTGTTTTGTGTGCACTCCAATTCTTTTGGAGTGCTTCTGTGTCACAAAGTGTGTTCATAGATGTTTATATATATGGCTATTGATGTAACTGCATAATATATATATATATATATATATATGTGTATATATGTATATATATATATATATATATATATATATATATATATGTGCAGACATCACTGACATGTATATACATATATATATATATATATATATATATATATATATATATATATATATATATATATATACATATTTCATATTAGTTTGTAACAGTAATACATATGTATACTGGAATGTGTTGGTTCACAAACTACAGTACATAGGTTCATAGGTTCATAGGTTCATACTAGGCTATCTGCCCGAGGGCATTTACAAGCCTAGCCCATAGTTTTGTGGCTTACGCCACCCCTTTAGTTTGGAGAAACTATGCCCATTATTTTGCTGTGCCTCTGTCGAGCAGTGACACTGAGGCAACCCCTGGGGTGTATCTGCGATCTCCCATCCATTGGTCAAGATTCCTCTTGAACAAGGCCAGCGAGCTGCTCTGCCTCACATAAACCGGGATTTTGTTCCACAGCATAGGGAGTCTTTGGGTGATGAATCTTTCCCTCCAGCACGTCCTATTAATAACCGTGTCGAGGTTTAAGGCTCCCGCCTTGTGGCTCTGAGGGATCTAGATTTTTGAGATGAAGCATGTTCATCAAATCTGGGTTTGACATGGCCTTGTATGTCAGGCATAGGTCACCTCTGAGCAAGCGGTAAGCAACTGAATATAACTGGAGTTCTTTCAGTCGGGCAGCATAAGACAGATTTTTGAGACCCTTTATCCTTTTGATGAGGAACTTTTGTGGCCTCTCCAGCTGCTGCAAGTGTCGGGTCAGATACATTCCGAATGGGGCATTGTACTCGATCATTGGTCTGATGAGTGATGAGTATAGGGAGACTATGACTTCCCTTGATCTAGATGTGAATCCCTTCATGATAAGGTGATTAGGTCTTCCTAACTACTTTAGCAATATGAGTGTCGAATGAAAGGCTACTGTCAACCTGGGTTCCCAGGTCCCTAATAACTTATTCTGTGTTCAGGGGATTGCCACCTATATGGTAGCTAGGGGTAACCTTATTTTTCCCGAAGGGTATGACTATGCATTTCTTGGCATTTAACTTTAGGCCATGGCTCTGGCACCAGTTATCCGTTTCTGTGAGGCCCTTCTGAAGGATATCTGTGTTGGATGTTTTCAACTACGGCGCCCAGTTTGCAGTCATCTGCAAACTTTGTCAGCCATAACCCTCCTGTGTTTGCTTGTACTTCAGAAAAGTAGATGCCAAACAAGAGTGGGCCCAGGACTGAGCCCTGTGGGACACCACTTGTGACAGGCTTTGAGTCTGACATGGCGCCAGCAACTCTGACCCTGTGGGTTCTGTCACTCAGCCAGTTTGCAACCCATCTTGTAATGTATGGGTTTACATTTAAATTGATGAGTTTTTCAATGATACCCGAGTGAGGTATTGTATCAAAAGCCTTCGCCAGGTCTAGGTAGGCTGTATGGACTGCCTTTCCCTCGTCAATGGCCTTGGTGACTGTTTCGAAAAAGTCAACCAAGTTTAAAAGGCATGATCTGCCTTTGACAAAGCCAAACTGGGTTGGATCCAAAGTTTGCAAGTTCCCTATGTCTTATTTATGAGATCCATTATGATCCTCTCCATGGCTTTGCAGATAAGGCTTGTCAAGCTAATGGGACGGTAATTTCCAGGGTCGGTGGAGGCACCGCCTTTGTGGAGTGGGACCACAGTCGCTGTGCGCCACTCCCTGGGTACGTATCCGGAGGTGAGACTAAGATTAAACAGCTGTCCTAACTGTGGGTTTAATTCCTCGTTGAGTTCATGGAGCACACAGCTGGGGACACCATCAGGTCCCATGGATGCTGTGTTCTTTGCCTTGGAGAGAGCAGTTCTCACCTGGGTGTTAGAGATGTTTGGGGGGCTACAATCATTTGGTATAGATATCTCTCCTTTATGTACTGTACATATGTACACAAAGTGACTGTCCCATTTATGATCATTACAGTGAAATGCATATGGTATAAGGTCTCAAGACCATGAAACATGTATACACCTTCGATGGCGTAGTGGTAAGTCCTATGACTATAGTATGCATGGTCCAGGGTTAAACACCTGCAATGCTTTACAAATGTTTTTTACTCCAGAATAAGGCTCCTTTAAGCAGCTGTAAGCATGTTTAAAAGTGTTTGTGTGACATTATAGCAGCAGTTAAACACAGTTAAACAAACTTTGCAACGTATAACCTGTGCGCACAAACATGGCCACATCCGCTAACTACTCAGGATATATACATGCCAGTGAAGTAACATCTCACTATGTGATGACATAACATTCCATTCTCTGTTGACTGTACTCTCCAGCACACATGGGTTTATATGGGTGTTTTGAATGTTTATTATACAGACGATTGCTACCTATATATGCAAGCTGTGGTTAAGGTATACATTTGAACATGATAAACATCCCTACCTTTAACCTTGAATGCACAGATACTATGCAGATGCTGTAACCATTACACTGTTGACATTAACGTTGCTTCCGCCTATTTCCTATTTAGATGATTTCTATGTGTAAGCTAAGCTGAGCAAAGGGCGGAGGCCCCCAAACTCACTGAGCTTCATGTACTCTTGAAATAACAACATATAACAAATGTACTGTGAGACAATACATTACATTCCTAACTACATTAGGCATAGCTGCTCACTGACACACTTCAAGGGAAACCTTGTTGTGTGGTAACAGAATATACACCCCTGGGATCATGTGTCCGAGAACCATGCAGCCAGGGGTGGGAGAGCCTTTCCAGTTTGATAGCTGCAAGACCTGTTGGTGGGAAGGAATGGTGTTGAATTGTCACATTAACATACCCTCTTTAGATCACTATGTGCCCCTATCACCCTCCACAACCCCAGTCTTCAATAGCTTCCAGCAACTCTGCCTGGAATTGCTTCATTGGCTATGTTTGACAGAGGCTGAGTTGCTTCATCAATGGTGCAGGGAAAGCCAAAACACTGTAGCTATGCTTCTAATTGCCCTTGGGCAAATAGGTAGTAGGCTATCTGTGAACCTTTAAAGTGCAGGCCATCACAGGCATAATATGTGAATAAACAGACCTTCAGATCACAATATACAGTGAGAAATCATCATGTAGTCAGGAAACAGTTAAGTACAGCAAGAACATACAGAACACTGATACTTAGTCACTCCAAAAGCCTATCTGGGAAGCTAGAAGACTTGTATAAGTTTAAGGCTTTCTATTGCTTACCAGTAAGTTACCTACAGGAGAGATGAAAAACAAGCACCGATGGGGAACATGCATGCAACAATACCATAATGGCCTATGTGTCAGCCTTAGGCTTTGGAATACTGTCCAAGACTATTGGCACCCTCATGGTGCCTTATTTAGGAGAGTCTCGAAGGTGAATACCAGCTCCGTAAACAGCACAATAGCATATTCAGTGAGGGTTATGCTACTCAACACCAGGGGTTGTGATCACAACACGCTTGCATTCACAGCACTCCTCAAGATGGACAACATCATCATCTGTGCAGTAACTGAGATCTGTCTTAAGACTCCTGAGAGTATGCCAGCACTACCAGACTACAACCCATACCACACATTTCAGCTGCAGAACATGGACTGACAGACATGGATGGGCTGCATTCATATTCATCAGGATTACCTACAGCTCCAGGTTAGTGGGGCAGCATGATACCTCTAAGATCATCCATGTGCAGCTAACATTAGCCACAACTGCAGTGTAAACTGTGGCCCACTACGGATCACCGTCCATGACCCAGGACCACCACTCCACCTACCTGGAGACAGTGGAGAACATGACAGTCATAACGCACACCCTGGCATTGGTCGATGTCAACTAACATACCATTAACTGGGAAACTTATTCCAGTACTCACTTCCAGGCCCAGCGCTTCCTGGAATTTATCACCCCATATGCCCTGTATCAGGTGGTAACCTCCCTAATGTGGAATGGAAACTACTAGAAGTGGTCATCACCAACATGGACAACAGGTGCACCACAGCAGAGGTTAACCAATCACTGGTTAGATATGACCATGAACTATTCACTGTTTCCACACCCAAGCATCTCCCCCACCCACAGATACCACAGTGTATACCTTTCCTACAGCTAAACTTACACTACTAGTGACAGGGGTGGGGAGTTTTACAGCCCCCACACTAAGGGGAAACACTGCTCAAGATACAGACAGATTTACAAATGCAGTCTATAAGCACCTACATGGATGTATGGATCATGCCATCACTGGTAAACCAAGACTCACTCCTCCTAGACAAGGACACTGGTCTGGTGGACCTCTGCAATAAACAGGCTATACTACAGAAGTAGGACAGTGTTCCAGACAAACAGCAAATCCCACAAAGGGCAGACATCTGTGACCACTATTAGTATGATACGTAGGTCCCTCATGACATCATCCAAGGCTAACATCAGCAGGAGAATACGCAAGGATTCAACAGATAACCACAAAGCCTTCTATGGCTATGTCAAGGATCTACATGGTGACACACAGATTTGTACTGTGCCGGTGAAATATAGCACAAAATATGCTCCTCCTACTGATATCACCAACATCCTTGCAGATACAATCAGTGCATACTTCACCCCCTAAAGAGCCCAAAACACTACCCGAGAGGAACAGTATCCCACACATCAGAGACACACAGGTGGAAATGGCCCTCTCTAATAGCAGAACACAGCATCAGTGGAGGCAGATGTTGTCCCTGACTGCATCTTGCAAACTGTACAAGACAACCTGCCCCCCACCTAATTAAGCTTTCCTACCTCAGCCTCTCCACAGGCTAAATGCCCATACAATGGCACGTGGCAACGGTTATTCCACTCCATCAAGGTGGAATCACAACTGACCATGGTAACTACCACCCCATAAGCCTGACTAGCCTGATCTGCAATGGTATGGTTTGCATCCTCATAGCACTCATTAACAAAGACATTGGTAACCTCCAAACATGTGACCCAACCCAGGTCAGCTTGGTTGAGTGCAGTTCATGCCTACTGAACCTGTTTGATGTCTTCCATACAGTCACCAAGGCATTAGATAACAGGGGAGGTGGTTCACACATACTACCTGGACCTCACCAAGGCTTTTGACACCATGCCCCACTCGGGTATTACTGATAAGCACACCAGCCTGTACATACACCCATACATCACAGGTTGGGTTGCCAAAGGGCTTACACACAGAACCCACATGGTACAACTAATGGTCTCCAGGTCCAACTCTTGACCAGTCACGACTGGTGTCCCACAGGACTCAGTCCTGGGAGCCCTACTGTTTGGCATATACATCTCAGAGGTACAGGCAAAAACAGGTGGACTACGGCAGAATATGTTTGGCAATGACTGCAAACTGGGAGCCATGATTGATAGTCCAGCTGACACAGACATCCCTCAAGGGGCCTCACAGAGAATGTCACAGGGTGTCAACATCATGGCCTCCAGCCAAGTGCCACTAACTGCATGGTCATTCCATTGTGGAATTGGCACCCACATATTAACACATAAGTGGCAGCCACTTTAATATGGATGAGGTAATGGGGAATCTGGGGACTAAGGTAGATAGTGATCTCCCTTTAACAATCATATCTCCACAGTAGTTAGGACATCCTTCTATGTAGGCCATCTAATTACTAAAGGATTCCCATCTAGACATACTGAGGTTATAGTGCCCCTTTACTCATCACTCATCAGTCCCATCATGTGGGATGTACCTCAGAAGACACTTCCAACAGCTGGGAGGTCCACGAATGTACCTCACCAAGGGGAATACTGGCCTCCAACATATGGCCTATGCAGCCAGACTTAATAAATTCCTGCTTTACTCAGTGGCATCTCGTTTACCCAGAGATTATCTCCACTGGCCAACACAGCCATGTCAAACTCAGGCTTGATGGATATGCTCCACCTATAGGAATCCATGTCACAGTGATCCACACACTGTAGTGAGCTGAACCTTGCCACAACAATACCTGGAAGATGCTGGAGGTATAGCTTCCTGTCACAGAAACTCCCCATACTTTGGAACACATCCCTAACTACATTATACAGAGCCCCTCACTAACACTCTGCAAGAGAAACCTTGAAGAGTGGATGGGGAACAGTAGATGCACACCAGGGATCCCGCCATTGGTTCTGCTCCACAGAGGGACAGTTAATGAACCAATGGGGTGGTAAAAGCTGACACATTTTGACTGGGCTTATGAATGGCATCTGGCAGTTGGCCAAGTACCTAACTATGAATCTATACATACATTATCTGCATATGCTGATAGCTTAATTTACTGTTCAGGTGTTGACTTACCTTGTGCCAATGGCAGTTGTGTGTGCAATAGTTGAGGGCTGCCTATGATGGATGCACACAGTGGACTGCCTATACATGACAATTTACAGGTAGTCTTGTGTGTGTGTGCAATCCATTTTTACTGTGTGTGCAGGTGGAGAAAGGTGTCAGTCCCTAGGTGCCTACAGTGTCAATGTGTGTGCTATACATTCCCTCTTTGCCAAGGCATGGGCATACTGGGCACACTTCCGTTTGCCTACTGGGGCTGGCTCAGGGTGTTTGTGGTCTGAGTACCTCTGTGCCTGTGGGGCCCTTGGCAATTGTGGTGGGCTGTGAGGGCCTTTACCATTCTGTCCCTGCTGCAGCTGTTTCTGCAGGACCATACTGTGTAGCATGGCACACACTATGAAGATGTGGGTACATGTGCCTGGAGAGTAATGCAAGGCACCACCAGATATGTCCAAGCAATAGAACCATGATTTCAGCATCCCAAACACATGCTCTATGATGATTCTGGTTTGTGCGTGTGCCTCATTATAGCATTCTCGCATGGGTGTGTGTGCATTTCTGATGGTAGTCATCATCCAAGGTTCCAGTGCATAGCCAGCATCCCCCACCAGGTGGCCATTTGGGATGTCCCCCCTGGCAAATAACCAATACAGCTGTGAAGCATGCCAGATGTGGGAGTCGTGATAGCTTCCAGAGCTGCCAGCACACACATCCATGATAATGCCCTGGGCATTGCACATGACCTGGCAGTTGATGGAGGGGTATCCCTTATGGTATATGTAGCGCCTACCCTGCTCACCAGGTGGTGACTTGATGTGTATGTGCATGCAGTCTATTACACCCAGTACCTCTGGGTATTCCGCCACATGGTGGAAGAGATGCATATTGCTGGCCAACTCCTCCTGTGTTCAGGGGAAGTATATGTGCTCATTGGCATGTGGTAACATGGCCTCCAGGAACTGGTGTAGTACCCTGGATGCTGATGCCTGTGAGATCACCATGATATCCCCAGTTGTTTTTTGAAAGGTACCTGTGGCTAGTATTCTCAGGCTTACACATACCTTCGTATCCACTGGGATGGATTCCCCTCTGTTTGTTCTGGCTCTGAGGCGTGGCCGGCACAGCTCCACAAGTTGCTGTAGGATGTCCCTGTCCACTCTGTAATGCTCTGCTATCTCCAGATCATGTAGCCCATGGTAGGTTACCCTGGGTATGAACACTCTCCTCCTCCTCTGGTGCCTGAGGTGGTCATGTGCATCATCCTCCACACCACCTTCAGTCTCCAATGCATGCTGGTGGATCAAAGCTATGGCAGCCCCTAAGATGTACATAATAAAAGTTCCCCATCTGTATACACGACTGGTGCAGAGAGTATGGGAATACACAAATATGTGTGAGGTGCTTTCACACTTTATAGTATTGTGCGATGGATGCTGCTAATGTCAGTGGATGTGTATGAGCTATTCCAGCTGCAGCATGTGTTAATTATGGGTTTTGCAATGAGTACTGCAAGTGTGGGGCCTTTACTGTGGAGAGCTACTTGCCTGCCTTGATTAATCTGTTCCCTTTAATTCACTTTTAGACCTGGATCCCCCTCCCACTATCAGGCATGCATTCACCTGCTGTCTTTCTTGTTTTGTACTTTCCCTACCCAATCATGGCAAAATGTGCCTTCTAGCTGATACACTGCAAATCAGCTTTGTTCTGCTTTGACACTTTACTGTTTTCTTTGCAGTGCAGCCCCTCCCCTTTCCTGTTCTGCAGGTAGCTGCTTGCAGCCTTGTTAGCTGTTGTCAATGGCCCACTGTAGGCTCCTAGGTGTTAATTAGTCATTTTTACTCCAATTTCACTGCTGCAGCATTTCCTTATTTCTTTCCTATATCCTTCCTGTTTCAGCTGCAATATGGGCCATGCATACCCATTTACCGGGTTTACGCGCGTTTTCATCTCTGCTCACATGCATACTCGGTTACCTTGTGTACTCTCAGCTAAGCGTAGCTATGACCAATTCAATGCACCCCTATTCTGCAGCTTTGCCTAGCTAGGGGCAGACCAGTTTAGCAATGCTCCAATGTGCTTACAGCAATGGCAACACACCCCTCCCTTGATGTCATCTTTATCTCAAAGGCACACCTCGGTATTATAACGCTACGCTGTGAGGTGCATCCTTACACCAGCGGGGAATATGCGATTCACTATTACTCCTCTCATTTGCATGGCATTGCCTACTAATTCCTAGCTACTGCGCATTACACTGTCACTGCCCCTTAGCAACCCTTGCGCCATAAGTATGGTGTAGCATGCCTGCCATTGACTATTATGGGGAAATCATGATATGTGTTTCATTGCAGTTTTAGTCTATAGTTTTATATATTCCTTGCGATCCCCTTTGCGCACTGCTGCCCTGCACTTCCACGTCGCGATAGTGTGACTATATAAATTAAATGTTAATTGTATATTTTGTACATTTTTTATGCCAATGGTGATATATTTAGCCATTGGCATATATTAACAATATAATACATGTGTTTAGTCGGCTGTCATGGCTCCTATTTTATGTTTGCAAAAATGTAAACTGTTTTCTACGGTTTACATTTCTGCATGCTTACACTACGCCTGCACCACTTCCTGAATTGCTGCATACCTTCATTTGCATGCTACACTGCTGCATATGGGTTAATTAGCATACAAGGCTTGGGAGTTGTGCAGACATAGCGTACACAGGTAGTGCATATGGAAACAGCTCATACCTGAATCGCTCTGCGGCCATATTTGGTGTTATAACACCGATGCTACGCCTGCACCTGGTGCAAGCTTCATGAATCCCGGGGTACCTCTATCTGACCATAAAGCTTGAATAAAGTTATTAATTTCTTTGCAAAAGGGGAGATGACTTCACTTTATATACCATATGCAACCAATCAGCTATTATTTCAGATTCACATCTCCAGCACTTAATTCTATTTGATTTATACATAACTGTAATTTTGTTAGGCTCTGCGTTAAAATTTCTAAGTGAAAATTTTCCAGTATAATGAAGATGTAGTTTTATATGTATACTTTAATATTAATTTCTTGTGTTCTTCAGAGAAGTCCTCATTATTAATTTTTAAGGGCTAGTTCCAATAGGAATTGTCAATATGTGAGATCTAACTTAAGAATTTTATAAATCTGTGACAAATATGATTTATGTTTCATTAGATTATTATTGATATCTATTAAGAATTCCAATAATCTGGGGAACAATTTCTTATCTAGGTTAAATATCTTATTTACCTCTGTATTCACAAAGTCTCTAAATATTTGTAAAATTAATCAATTCTCAGAATCTTGATTGTATTTGGACTTTAAATTTTCAACATTTTATATATATACCGCGGTGGTGGTGCCGCGGTAGCGTTGTCGCCTCACAGTTAGACGTTGCCCATTCGATTCTCAGTTAGAGTGTCTTCTGTGTAGCGACATGCATGAATGGGCGTTCCTTCATTGAAGGTTGTGCGTTAGGCCCGGCAAGCCAGTACGTGAAACTCTACTGCCAATCATTAGCGAACCGGAGTTCCGTTGTGGCGACCCCTAACTGGGAAAAGCCGAAAGACACAATATATATATATATATATATATATATATATATATATATATATATATACATACTATTTAAGAATTGATGCCAATAAATTACATTACTTTGTTGTTTCAATGCTAGCCTTTTGATGAAGTTATGAGTTTCCAAGCAGTCATTTGTATGTACAGTTGGAAGCAAAGAAAATATTAAGTCTTTAATACAATGGCTAGAATATGCAAACTTTTGTAAAGGAGAAATGATGTTATTTAAACAAGTAATTTTAGAAGAGGGTTTATACCATTTACGCAAAATCTTTTAATAACCAAATAAAGTTATTAGGTGCTATTTGTTTATGACTGATTATGATATATGTATTATTTACTAATAATATTTATTGATGTAATTGTTTCCATTTTGAATCATATGATGACTTTATCCACAATGCTATAACTTTTACAGTTGTTGAAGTAGCATACAATTACAATCATTGAAGTAGCATACAATTGAATATTACCATTATCTCAACCTTTTCTGTACCAGTCAAAGGAAATTCTTGGTTTATCAAAATGAAAAAAAAATAAGTAGAACATTATTGATCTTCTTCATCAATGTTTTTGGTGGAGATATCACTAAAGATTGTAAGACATATTTTAGGGATTATTTTCATCTTAATAAGCATTAATCATTCTTCCATAGTAAAGAAGAATTTGTTTGAATTTGTGACTATTTTATCAACAACCTGTTGAAAGTTTGTTTGAATCCTTTATTTACTATTAGACATAATGGTTATACCAAGGTATTTAATTTGATTGCTTTCCAATTGAAGTTAAAATACGTTCTGTATGATTTTTAAATATTTTATTAATTAATAAAGTACTTGCTTTATTATGATTAAATATTAAGTTTGAGTTTTCTTCAAACTGACTGAGAACTAATTTTATGTTCTAATGAATTTTCTAGATTTCCTATTGTTAGTAAAATATCATCAACAACGAGTTGAGTCTTTAGTTCAAAATCTTCTTTTATTTTGATACCATTAACTTTCTTATTTACTCTAATACTATTAGCAAAGGGTTCTATAGCTAATGCAAAAAGTAAAGGTGATAATGGGCAGCTTTGTTTTGTGCCTTTTTGTAATTTAAAGGAATAAGAAAGAAAATAAAGCATTTTAACATAAGCACAAGAGTTAACTTAGAAATTAATGCAATTAGCTCAGGTGAGGAATTATGCACTGTAAGTGTTTTAAACAGGTACAACCAATTAACTGAGTCAAAAGCTTTATTTAAATTGAGATTAATGATAGAAAGTTATTTTTTATTTTTATTTGCATAGTCTATTAATGTATATATTCTTATTATATTATCCTATTCTTTGTCTATTTAAAATAAACCCAGTTTGATCATTATTAATTAGTTTATGTAAAATGGACATAAGCATCTAATAGTCCACATTTAGAGGTGAAATGGGTCTGTATGATGAACACTTTGTAGGATCCTTATCTTGTTTTAAAATATGTGATGTAAGGGACTATGTCCATGATGAAGGGGCTTCAGCAGTTGTTTTTATTTCTCTATAGACCTTATCTAATATTTTAATTGCATCATCTGGTGGTGTTTTATGGGTCTATATTATATCCTGGAAAGCTGTAAACAGCAAACGCTAGTTACAGCAAAAATGCCGTACATCGAATTCGCTACAGCCCTCCCACTAATTATATATACCAACTCTGAGATCGCACTACAGTGAGGAAAGGATAATTTTTCAGATCTTCACTGTAGTATGATCTCACTATTTACAGTTCACTGCATGGCATTTTTGCTGTAAATTGCATTCGCTGTTTACAGCTTTTGAGGATATAAAATATACCTTGTTTTATATAGTTTTGGTATAAGACTATCTAAGCCCGGCAACTTATTATTTTTTTAACTTTTTGATTTGATCTTTTAATTCCGTTAATGTGAATGGGCTATTGTGTTTTTATCTGTTCACTCTTTAATTTATTATTTATATTTTCCTTTTGAGAAGTTTCAAATATATCATCATTATGTAGGGTATTTGTATTAGTATTAATATTTTCATAAAATATTTTAAAGCTCTCAAGAATACCTTTAATATCTGTTCTACTGTCTTTTTTATTATTTATTTGTGTTATAATTTCTTTGATATGATTTAGTTTATTCATTTCTTTGATTTAAGAGCAAGTTTATCCAAGCTTAAAGGGTTTACTGAATATGCCTGAAGTTTTAAGTTTTTCTAGGTTTATTGAAACATCATGATTTAGAATTTTAACATAATTTGTATTTAAGTTATTAAGTTCAGACTGACTGATAATCTCTTTTGGTTTTTGATTTATCTTTAGTGTGTCTGTTTTGGCCTGTGGTGTATTCAAATATTTATTCTATTCTATTGTTTTACTAATATGCCAACTTGTAACTCGTCTATTTAAGTAAGCCTTTAGTGAATCCTACAGGACAATGTCAGTTACTTCACTGTTCGTGTTTATTTCTAGGAAATGTTTGATCTCTTTAATATATCAATCCTTGAATCCTTTTATTTTAATAATGTATGCTGGTAATCTCCTGTGATGTATTAGATTGTCAATTTTTTAAATAATATTAAAGATTATAGCATTATGGTCTAATGATGGACATGATACTACTGAAATTTCTCTCATATGTGATAGATTGTTTGAGACAAAAATGTCATCAATATTTGTTTGTGTTCCATATCTATATGAATAATGGGTAAATTGAAGTGAGTTTGTTTTCCTTAGCTCATATATATCATTTAAATTCATTAGCTTTACAAAACTCCTTAAATGTTTGGCTGAAGATGTGATTCTCAGCTTTCTCTCTGCAGTGGAATCAGTGTCTGATAAAATACAATTAAAATCACCAGCCATTATGACTTCACCTTTCACGTAATAGGCTATAGTATTTAAGTAATTTTTTGCATCTTTAGCGCCAGCCCCTGGAATCCAATAAAACTTCACCAACACACATAGTTTTCTCCAATTTGATAACATCATGCCCTTCAGCCATAATGTCTCATAGTGTGGTTGAAAAAATCCAGAGAGTAAGAAACCAAAGAAAAACTACCACCAACTTCCCAGAACAGTAGAGTCCAACAAAAATAAAAGCAAATAATCGAAGAACATTGATGGACCCAAGGAAGGCACGACTCTCCAGGTTAAAATCTTAATTTATTGTAGGTAATAAGCACTTTTGCAGCTACTGCTGCTTCATCAGATAACAAACACACTATACCAAACTAGCTTTTAAACAGAAAAGTGAAATAGTGTTGAGTTACATGACCACAAAATTTAAAGAAACACAGCTAAAATATATGCTGTTTAAACAGCACATAAAACATGTACATATAAATGCAACATAAAAACTATATAAAAACTGTATAAAACTTCCTATAAGCAAATAAGAATACTGATTTAGCTAACAAAAAAACAAACGTATATAGTATTTCAGATACAAAGACAACTACTCTCATCTGGCAAGTGGTCTTGACTTCAATTTGGGTTTAATGGGTACAAACCCATTCAACCCATGCCCAAAATCTCCCCTCAGCCTGATAATCCATTTAGCTTCCATCTGTTCTGTTTGATTACTTATATCTCCATCCCTTATGGTCTCAAAGACTCTACCAATAACAAGAAATTTAAATGTGCACCTAGAATCAGTGGCCAGTACATGTTTTGACAAAGCACTGGTTGTGCTTCCCTTTTGTATATAATAAACATGCTCCTTTATTCTATCTCTTAAAGCCCTGTCAGTCTTACCTATATAACATTTGGAACATTCCACATATTGGGCTAAATAAGCAACATGTTCTGTACTCCAAGTAGCAAATATATGAAACTCATAATCCCTTTTTTGGTCTGGATGTGTAAATTTTGCACTACTATCAATGTATGAGCACATTGAACACCTACCACAGGGCATCGTAAATTTATTTCTATGCTGCACAGGATACATGGTGGGGTAACAAAGCTGCCTTTTCAATGATTTCATAGTTCTAAAAAGTAATCTGGGGGTGATGTCTATCAACTTACTGATGTCACGGTCCATTGTTAAAATTCCCCAGTGTCTCTTAATAACATCCATATAGGAAGAAACATCAGAGGAATAATATAAGGGAACCCTAAGTTTATAGTATTTTCTTTTGTCCTTCACTACATAGTGTGTCTTGCTAGAAAAATAAGGTTTAGCTGTGCTAGATCTAAGAGACTGCACCTCACCTATGTTCCTTAAAATATTGTGTGTATCATAACCTCTATCAACCAATTCCATGTGCAAAGTATTAAGTTGGTTGTTAAAATCACTGTTCTAGGCATTGAGCCTAGAAGCTCTAAATATGTGGATCCTGACAACATTCTGAAAAATGGGGGGGGGTTGCATACTGTCTCTAGTTAATAAAATGATTAACATGACAGGACTTCCTATATAATCTAGTGAACAAACCCCCATCACCATCATCTACAGTAACATCCAAGAAATCTACTTTACTAGGGGACACTTTAGAAGTAAATCTTTAAAATGTTGTAGTATTATTAATATATTTATCAAATTCCTTAAATTCGTCTTCCATTCCATTCCATAGAAGGAACAAATCATCCATGAACCTTCTGTAAAATACTACTTGTTGTTTATAAGGTCCATTGAAAATATATTTGTCCTCCATCCGGCCATAACCAAATTGGCATAGCTATTGGCACAAGATGTGCTCATAGCTATGCCATTCCACTGCCAAAAGATTATTTCATTAAACAAGAACACATTGTTCTCTAATACACACTGTAAGAGAACCTTGACAAGCATACTCTCTGACTCATCAAACTGTGAGTGCAACCTCAAAAACATCTTGCATCATATCCAAACCCAAGTCATTTGGTATGATCGTAAATAAATAAGTCACATCTAAAGTGATCAACGTCAAATCCCTGGTAGCAACAGTGGATTGTTCCAAGTGAGTGCATAAATCACTCAAAAAATGTTGTGTATCTCTCAAAACATGCAGTATAACACTAAGCAGCGGTCTCAGGGACCTTTCTAAATAAATGGATATGGGTTCAGAACACCAGTTGCATCTTGCAACTATAGGATGCATAGGTGGATTTGTTCTATTCTTATGCAGCTTAGGTAACCCTTGTATGATGGGAAGTAAAGGGACTTTTACCAAAAAATAATCACGTAGCTGCCTCTGTAGTAATTTCTGTTGATATAACTTATTCAATGTACATTTAATGTTAGTTTCCATCTGTTTAACTTTGCTTTTACTAATAATCAAGTAAAATTTATCATCATTGTTCATTGCCTCATTGTACCAGACCAAATCTAAAACTACTATCAGCCCACCCTTGCCTGCAGGCCTGATAATTATGTCACGAGTATTCTGAAGTTGCTTCAGGGCTACATGTTCGTCTTTAGTTAAATTATAATTCCTGTGCATTCTGCTTGTCGATTCCTTTAACTTATAAATATCCTGAATACACAGTTTCTCAAATGCATTAATAAGGGAATTCACAGCAGGCAAAAATGTACTGGGTTTTCTGAAGCAATTAGATTCAACATAACAATCATTACTATCATTATATAGCAGTTTTAAAGTAAGATTTCTCGCAAAAAGTTTCAAATCTAATATAACATCACTATGGTCAGAATACCTTGCAGGTATAAAAGAAAGTCCTTTCTTTAACGCATTCTGCTCATATTCAGTAAGACTGTAAGTGGATAAGTTCCAAACTAGGTGATTTTTTTCATAAATGCCTTCCTGATGTTTGGTGTCCATATAAGATGCTACTCGGGCTTCCTCTTCTGTCTGCCCTGACTTCGCGAACATGTTTGCTTGTTTTGATGGCTCCAATCCTTTATAGGCAGAGGGAACAAAAGTCTGTGAGAGCCTAAAGGGTGTGGGGCTCCAGAAACAAACAAGTTGCTCTGTGTAAGTGCATTGCTGGCAACAGTACCTTCTGTCCTATGCACTTGTGCTGTAACAGTAAACGTTTTCTTCCTGGCCCCAATATCCTTAGGTGCTTCACTATTCTGCCTGGATACAACTAATGTCAACTGAGAATCACTGGCAGAATCCACCACTGTGTTAACTGAAGGAATAGTTTCATTAGTCACAGCTGTTTGAGTAGTTACCATAGTATCAGTGGACTCTATACTCTCAGACACACCTTGCTTACATTCGCTGTAGCATGGCCATGTAAAAGCATGGCCCTGTTTAAAATCAAGGCAATCCCTTGTTAGTTTTTTTGTGTTTGATTTTAGCCAGTTTACGTTCATACACAGAAATAGTGTCAGTAAGCTTAAGCATGTATCTGTCAACCACCTCTGAAACAAATTAAGCAGCTCTGTGTACTGCTGCTCAAGTACACGCATCAACTGTTCTATTTCTTTATTGGAAGAATTAATAAGGAGCTTAAGATATTCAGTACTACTGCAAATATTAATCTTCTGCCATTCAGTTAATAACTCCACATCCGGGTCTGCTTGTGTTGGCATTTTTAGCATCTGCAGGCCTCTAGGAATTATTTCTTCCTTTACACAAACTTGCAAATGGTATAACTGATACTGCAAACTTTTGAGCTTGAAAAGATTTTTCTCTATGGAATGTAACTTACTTTTTAGTTTTAGTACATCTACAGGAGGCACATCTTTTTCATGACACTCAAGTTGTTCTCAAGCAAAGGTTTGCCTTTGTCATGAATAATATTATAAAGTGTCTCCAAACCTTTAGGTTTATCATGCTGCAAATTCTTCAGTGTATAATCCAATTTGATAACATCATGCCCTTTAGCCATAATGGCTGGTAGTGTGGTGGAAAAAAATCCAAAGAGTAAGAAACCAAAGAAAAACTATCACCAACTTCCCAGAACAGCAGAGTCCAATAAAAATAAAAGCAAATAATCCAAGAACACTGATGGACCCAAGGAAGGCATGACTCTCCAGGTTAAAAACTTAATTTATTGTAGGTCATAAGCGCTTTTGCAGCTACTGCTACTTCATCAGATAACAAACACACTATACCAAACTAGCTTTTAAACAGAAAAGTGAAGCAGTGTTGAGTCACATGACCACAACATTTAAAGAAAGACAGCTAAAAGGTATGCTGTTTATACAGCACATAAAACATGTACATATAAATGCAACATAAAAAAAACTACATAAAAAACTGTATAAAACTTCCTATAAGCAAATAAGAATACTGAGTTAGCTAACAAGAAAACAAACATATGTAGTATTTCAGATGCAAAGACAAATACTCTCATCTGGCAAGTGGTCTTGACTTCAATTTGGGTTTAATGGGTGCAAACTCATTCAACCCATGCCCACAATCTCCTCTCAGCCTGATAATCCATTAAGCTTCCATCTGTTCTGTTAGATTTATTATATCTCCACCCCTTATGGTCTCAAAGACTCTACCAATAACAAGAAATTTAAATGTGTGCCTAGAATCAGTGGCCAGTACATGTTTTGACAAAGCACTAGTTGTGCTTCCTTTTTGTATATAATGGTCTACTATATGGAGGATGTCAGTTGTTATTTTCATATTTATTAATTTATAGGTCAAATGATTTTATATGTTTTCTATTTTATTCATTATGTGTAAAGTTCTACATAGTATCATAAGTTCATAAATTAGTACCAGGCTAACTGTCCTTGTAGATCATTCCAAGCCCAGCCAATTATTACATGTGAGAATGAAACCCATTACTTTGTGCCTATAAAGTGAACACCTTAACCACTATGCCAACCTCCCACCCTTGTAGACATATTTATATTCTTTAACTATACACATTTTTACTTATTCTGATCTCTTTCTATTTCAGTTTGTGTACTATATCTTGTACTATTACTATATTCCTAGGGTAGAGTGTCATATAATAGAACATTTATATTTACCTTTATATATTTGATACTCTTTAATCTAGTACTTCTGTTAGAATCAGTCTTATTTTTCCTTAAATGCTATGTCTAACAGTATCAGAACAAATATCTAAAAAATCTTCCCTTTTAAAATTCAAACTTTCTATAATAAATTGTTTTGAAATATTAAGTTTTGTTATCATTAAAAAGAGACAATAACAGAGAAACATAATCCTAATTTTTTATCAGAAGTGTCAATCTATATGCTAGTATATAAACTATCCTTTTGGTAGACTGCATTCAGAGCTATTTAATAACTGACGGTGGATTAAAATACAATTCACTGCCTTTTGCTTATTATCTAACTTGTATTCATTGACATCTTAACATATGATTCAAAATATTATGATTGTTTACTTTTAGACAGAAAGAAGTAACCCAGACAGTTCTTAGAATTTTAGAACTCCCGCAGCATCACAAAAGTGCTCATGATTCTAATTAAGCTGCTTCAAGTGGGTCTTCATGATAACAGCTTGCAAACTAACAGTTTATCAGCTACAATTCACACAAAACATCCACAAGTGAATTCAAGCCACCTCAACTCCACACATCAATCCCCCAAACCCTTCCAAACCACTAAAAAGCCAACAACAACCATTTCAAAGTATGTCAACCATTAAAAAGTTATTGTATTTAAATAAATAACATTTACTGATTCAGTAAGTACTATTTGTATGGGATGTTTAATATAAAGCAGATTGTCATTTTTTAAAGAAGACATAGCATATTAAGCAGACTGTCATTTTTTTAAAGGAGACATAGCACATAAACTTGCATTAAAAGAGTGACAATTATGTGTGATCCAGGTTTAACTTATAAAAGTGGGTTACTCTAAAAATTTGATATCATTCCAATAGTAACTTTTATATATGTAAAAAGCTATATTTTTATACACTGCTTATAACATAGCATGTCCTTCCCTTTCCTGGGTGCTATTGAATGCCAAGTATACTATCAGTAGTACACTACTGGATCATTTTAAGAGCCCAGACTGTAACTTAACATGCTTCTTTAGTGTCATTTGTTGCATCTTGTATTATATTTAATAGTAAATTACTAAACTATGCCAAGATGTTAGAAAGTGTGCCACCTAATATAAGTTTCATCATAATAATGATTACCTTTTAATAAGATGAATAGTTTAACCTTTTAAACTCTAAGTGAAAATAAGTAGCCTTAATTTCATATAGATAAAATAATCAATCTCTAACATTTTAAAAAGGGAACTAGTAACCATTTGAAGTAGGGAAAGAAAGACATAAATGATTTACCTTATAAAAAGTAATACACAGCACATGTTCATAAATATTCAAACACTTATTTAAATTAATAAGCATGTATAACCATAAAATACATTGATTTTCATTTGTCCTTCAGTTTCTTACTGTTTCTCTTTTATTAACCAACCATCTCTTGTTGCATTTCTCTTCAAAGAACTTGATAGATTCCAGTCCATTTCTTCTGCTTTTTCTAGGATTTTATTTTTCTGTATAAAGTCCATTGCATCTTCCAAGGTGTTAAAAATCTTTTTTTTCCTTCTTGAAGGTGAATCCTTATTTTGACTGGAAACAAGATTTGTGCTTTAATATTGTTGTTTTTTAAACTTTTAACAAGTGGCACACATGCTTTTCTCTTGGACATCACTAATGTAGAATAGTCATGGTCAAATCTTATAGTATTTCCTTTAATTTTAACTGAAGAATTAGTCCATGCAGCTTTTAAGACTAAATCCTTCTCTTGACTTCAGAAAAATCTTGTGATTACTGACCTTGGTGAAGTTTTTTTTTAACGAGTTAGAAAGTAATCTAATGTGCTCTTTTGATGGCAAAGAAAAAAGCTTCAGGCAGGTTCAAAGTTTTAGGTAGCCAGGTATTATGGAATTGAATTATACTGTATCTCTCTTCTTTTTCAGGAATCCTATAAATCCTGTTGTTATTCCTTTTAAATCTGTTCTCTGACTCTTCTATCTTATCCTGGAATAAGTTGTTTTGTTTCAGAAGAAATTCAGTGTTATTGTCATTTTCAAGTAATCTTCCCTCAAAACCAGACATTGCCTCTTCTATACTTGAGATGTGTGATGATTGTTGTTTAAGAGGTTCACTCAGCACTTTAACTTGTTTTTTACATTCCTCTTAAAATTGTCTATTTTTCTTTCTAATTTATCTATATTTACAGATAACTCACTGATGTCACTTAGTATAGCCTGTATGTCTTTTTTCATAGTACTGTCCTGTACTCTGTGCTTAGAGTGGCTCATTTTCAAACAGTTCCTTCTAGTTTTCTTGACAGGAAAAAGTAATTAAGAGTTTCAAACGTGTTATTTTTTGTAGTAAATCTTTCAGCAGATGTTCAACTATAAACCATCAAGTTTTGAAATGTTTTGTTTGAGTTTTTAGTAAAAATCCTGTCACAGATGTTAAAATGAAGCAGAGCTAAAAACAGTGCTGCTAACTGCTCACCATCTTGGCCAAGCCCCTGCTGTGCTGTTTTCCAATACCAAATTACATTAAAAATGAATTTGATATCATATCATTTTTCAAGAAGGAAAAAAAGCGATAATATCGTGTTTGTAGGAGATATTGTTCTCAACCTGAAGCTTGGTCATCACATCAGCAAAGTTATTAAAATAACCAAAAGATAATACTGCTATGTAAAATAAAGTCTTTCTTAACCAATCCAGTATATACTATTACTACTGCCCAGCATTTTCTACTAGCTAGGCTTTTTATGTCCCAGTTCCATTTTCATGAAACTCTGTAACACCCAGGTTTATTAACCCTGAGCACAGTTACTGAAAAAAATTCATAGCAAATCTACCCAATAGAACACATCACTATCACACTTAGAAGAAAATCAGTTGACTTAAACTTATTAATGTTCTCATTAGTATTCGGGTAAAACAAGTCTGGCATATTCTCTATGCACCAAACAAATTTCCTGCCATCCAGTCAGTTAGACAATGGTATGTACCCACATTTACTCTTGGGCCAGAAACAGAATAATTGCTCATATACACAGAGTACAGGAGCATCTATGTTTAATTTTAATTTTCAATTTATGTTACCAAAGGCCTGGAATAGTCTTAATCCCAAAATCAGAAAGGCTGAAAAAATGAATCATTTGAAATGAATGGCAAAATCATACCTTATCTCTAATACCTGCTATTATGCCAGAGGTATTCCTTAATTAAGGATGCTACATGAAGCACACTCAAATACCTCTGCGTATTTCTTTGCACAGTTCCTCACCCAGCATTACATTACTCTTATTTATTGTACCAAATATTGCACCCCTCTTAACACTTTTCTAGCATTCTTCCATCTCTACCTCCTGCGCTCATTGTATTCTCCCTCTCATCACATATTCCTCACCATTTCCTACCTCACTTACCAAGTTATTCCTCTCTTAAGTCTAGTTATAACTTGCTGTAAGGGCTCTGTCCAGTTTTACACATATATCTCATCTACCTTCTTACTCTTTTATTCTTTCTTTGTCTCAAGTATACTTTTGTAAATGCATGTCATGAAAGGCATTTCTCCTTCTATAATGCTGTGATTATATCACTAGATATCTGCTATTAGTATGTACCTTTTAATCAATAATATGATACATTATGTTGATTCACTTATCAGTTGTAATATTTATTTTGCTGTAGTTCTGGGTGTTTATATCTCCCATACTACTAACTTCATCCACTTTATATGTAATGCAGCTTTTCTCCATTTTATTAATATCATTTTTCTTTGTGTAGGTAATAGAGTGTTTCTCTTGGTTTTCCTACGAAAATGAGCTCAGCCCAGTTAGGTTATCCCTCAGCTGATGCAAATAAATAAATATATTTTCCCCAGTAGGATAACTTATTGACGTTCAATCTTTTACTAAAGACAACTGTATCAGTTTTGTAATATGTGATGTCTAAATATCAAAAATAAAAATACATTTAAGAAGAGTAAGAGTCCTGGCTACTTTTTTTATTTGGCAATATTCTAGCATTTTTGTTTTTATTTCTTCAGTAAAAGACATATCAAAATGGTCAGTCATTTAATATATTATCATTCTTTTGAAAATCTATAATGGTCTGGTAAAGACCCTTTTCTATATTAGATGGTCTGGGTACAATTCCTCACCCAGATTCATTCACTTTGTCTAACAGAGACATACTTTATAAGTAAAACAATTTGAAATTAGTTTCCACTTTCATACCTGTTAAACTAAAAAAAAAAAGCTATACTATTATAGTCAACTCTATTTATCTATTGCTAATTATAAAAATTGTATCTTCTCAGTTTTGGAAGACATATGTGCTATTTTATTTTCTTCTCCCTCTTATTCGAATTTATTTGCCTTTGCATCTGCTACTTGACCTGATTTTGTGATTTGTTATATCGAATGTGGGCCATTGTTAAACAGCGAACAGGTAACCTTTAAATGACTTCTACTTGTTTTTGTAAGAAGAGAGATGTCCAGTGCTTTTAAACCAAAAATAAGAATATTTACTTCAAGAACTATTAGCAAATGTCATTATAAAGAGCAGAATTTATTTTTCATTTTGTTACTTATATTAAGACCATACTTAGCATAACTTAATTATGCAACAACTCACCATGACATCTTTGAAATCACAGCCCCAGGTGGGTTGATCCTGCCACTTAATGGTAGCAGTTGCTCCCCACCAAAACCTCATAGTAGCAGCAGTAACTTTTTTCCCCATCCCATAATGATAGCAGTAGTTTCCCACTCCGGTCCCAAAAATAGTAGTAGCGACTTCCTAACCCAGCCCTATAATGATAGTATTGGCTCCCTGACACAGCCATATAATGTTAGCAGTGGCTTCCTACCACAACCTCATAGTAGTAGCAGTGGCTTCTTACACCATACTCATAATGGTAACAGTAGCTTTCTACTCCACTTCCATAATGGTAGTAGTGACTTCCTACCCCAGTTCTGTAATGGTAGCAGTGGCTCCCTGACACAGCTCTATAATGGTAGCAGTGGCTCCCTGACACAGCTCTATAATGGTAACAGTGGTTCCCTGCTACAGCCCTCTAATGGATACGAATGCTTCCTACTCCACCAGATAATGGTAGCAACAGCTTCCTTTTTATTCTGTATTAGTAAACTATACTGAGATGGTAGAAGGAGCCTGCTATGTTTTTCAGTCATGTTAGAATAATTCAGCTTCTAGCAACACCAGCCTCTCAGCCTTCCTATGCAGTCTCTCCAAAAGTATCCTTTTCAGAATGTACTCATCCCCAGACTTGAATATAACCTTTCAATTGTAGCCCTATAATCCACCCATAAAACAACTAGAACTCAAACTGCAATTAACATCATGGGCAGATTCTTTAACCTCTCACCGCAATTAGACCATCATTATTTCACTTTACAAAGGCTAACTGGCTACCAGCCACAGCAAGATGTGCTCTCTTCTTATCCTCCCTTACCTTTAAAATCGTAAATTGTAGTTTTTTGCCATACCAAAAAGCAATCTGTAAACAAAATCCTTTTTCCACTTTCTCAGGAATCAGGACAATGGCACCTTAACAATAACTCATCCACCACTTAGACAAGCTGCAGGTGAGAAGAGTTTCATTAAGATTGTTCCAGATAATTAGAATCTTCTCCTAGCAGGACTCTGACAGACTACAGATTACAAACAGTTTTGAAAAAGCTAACAGAATACCTAAAGAGCATATAGAAATGTGCATGCTATTTAAACAAGTCTTGCCCCTTCTACCCCTTCCTGCTTGCAATTCTATCAGCAAATTTGTCATTTGTCCCACCTAATATATAACTGCTAAGAATCCTGCCTCTTGCTCAAGAAGTTGTAAATACCATATAGCGTTACACTCCACCAAGTGATTGCAAAAAACCGGGGGGACTAATTTAATTTAGTACTATATTATATGTACGTGTCTTGGGGACCCAAAGGATTGTACATAATTAAAATTTTTACTCGATTATTCTATTGTATTATATTTCAAGAGATATTATTTCTACTTTGTTTATATGAGTTCCTGATTTTGATCATCAGTTATGAAATCTCTACCTTTGTAATTCAGAATTTAAATGTGATATTGTCTCAAACAGATTCTTGCTGGCAGATTCTCTGAATGTAGCTAAGTGTAAAATTGCTGTGGATTAGATGTGAAAATGCTTTACATATCACTGTGAAATGTTGTTTTCTTTACTTTACTATTTGTGCAAGTTCAAATTCTGTGAGATTAGTTCTCACCTACTGTGAAATCTAATAATATGCACATTTGTCATAAGTGTGATCCTAATTGTTGTCATTGCATTTGATTTGTCTCTTAACACTGTTACTTTGTGCCTTTGCAACTGTGTCATTACTGAAATGAGGTCCTTGGACCAGCCCATCTACCTGGTAAATAAAGAATGCATAAATAAATCCAGTGCATTTACATCAGTGTGTCTGCTTCTGCCCTTGGTTGCACAAGGAGCAACATCAGCTAGGTCTGTCTACATCACTCCACCTAGCCTAAAAAGTAACAATGCACTGTATAGTTATCATGATGACAATGGGTCTTCATCACTATATCCAGTTACATGGCATTCCAGAGACAGTCAAAATATATAGTGCCAAAGGTACTCTTTTTTACTAAAGGTATACATTGTCATTGGTACAGTTTTACTAAAGGTACATAGTACCATAGGCTCACCTTTTACTAAAGAGATATAATGCCATACATACATTTACTAAAGATGTATAATTCCATAGGCACAGTTTTACTAAAGGTATATAGTGCCATAGGTACAGTTTTTCTAAAGGTATACACTGTCAGAAGTACACCTTTTACCAAAGATATATAGTGCCACAGTTACAACTTTTACTAAAGATATATGGCACCATAACTACAACTTTTTACTAATGAAATGTAGTGTAACAGGTATTCCTTTTACTAAAGGCATGTGCTTTTTCCTAAAGATACATACAGCTACAGGTATAACTCTAGTGAAAGGTAAATATACTACTAACTGCATTGTTTGCAATGGTCTAATCACAGATGGACAAGGTTATAGTTAACAAGCAACCCAGATTCAAAATCATTCTCCATTCACTCTGAGTCATAGCTATGAGGAATAAAGTCCTACAATGGTATAACAAATATGAATATGGGAATGAATGGGGGATGCCTTGCCTCTACATAAATGGATTAGCCAAACATCTACTGCTATGCTTAATACCAAATGCAGTAGTATTGTTTCCTCATTCATGTCTTCCCAGCTTTATATTGTTCAGCAAAGTGCAAGTTATAAATCCTGTGAAGTGATGGAGACATCTAAAATACCTAGAATAAGCAAATCCACAGCTTTGTAAACAACGTCTAATTTGTAATACCTGATGAACGCATGAGTAGATCAAGTGGACACATTGGATTTGTGGCTGAAGAAACTCCTTAAAAGAAATCTAAGAACACAGCTTATTTACTGTCAAATGTGCTCTGAGAGAATATTGTGCTTTTTCTGCAGAATCATAACAAAACTCTTCTGTAATCTGTGACATGGTTTGAAATATTTTGTTTCCCAGTGGGAAATGTAGATTAATGTATGTATATGTACCTTTAAGAAGAAGCTTTACAAGGACTTGCACAAGTGTATAAGTACTGAGCACATGTGAGCCTGACTGCCAGTAAGCTGTCGAGTGAGTTGTAAGCAAGTGTGTATATAAGGTCTGTCAACCAGTTTGTTTATATTTTATGAAGCTGCTATCCAAAGTTGACACAGGCTCCAAGTGTACTGTTATGTCAGCAGAAACATTTGCTAGAGTGTGCCATGGTGAAAGGCAGGATTTGGCAAGGTGTGCAAAGCTTGTTGCTTATGGAGGTGAAGAAATTTAAACTGAAGACTCAGTAGTGCTTTCATGTTATACTGCTGAAAGAAGCTATGACTTGTTATTTTATGTGGTCAAAAGACACGTCCAGTCATTATTAGGACTCAGAGGTAGTTTGAAAATGGGACTGCTTTCATTTAATAAGGAAGTCCACCAAGTTAGCTTAAAAGACCACTACTCTAATTTTGTCCAGTACATTTTTCTACCTATGTTGATATTTTTGAAGACAGATTATGGAAATTTCCAGTTGTGTGCTCCATGAAGTTAGACCCAGCGGTCAGCCCAGTTATCAGGGCAGAACATAAAGTTCCAATAGCCATGCAGGACAGAGTCAAAGCTGAATTAGATAAAATGGTGTGTCAAGGTGTGATTTGTCCAGTTGCAACTCCAACTGGGTGAGTATCTTCCATGGTGGAAGCTCATAAGAAAAGCTCAGATGACATCCGAATATGTATTGTCCCATGAGATTTGAACAAAGCACTAAAAAGACCTCATCATCCAATGTGCACAGTCGAAGAAGTCACAGCCTTGATGCCAAATGCCACTGTTTTTTCGGTCTTAGATATAAAGAGTTCATTTTGGCAAATTCATCTTGACCAAAAAATCACCATTGCTACCTACGTTCAGTACTCCATTTGGCAGGTACAGATTTTTGAGAATGCCATTTGGGATAATTCTGCAAGTGAAGTCTTTCAATGGGACATTTTTTTCTGGGTATCTTTGTGCTATTATAGTAGACGACATATTAGTAGGAAGTAATGATTAAGCTAAACATGACAGAAACCTCAGAAAAGTTCTAGAAAGGGCATGTCAAGTGAATCCTAAGCTCAAGCCACACAAATGCAAATTCAGGTGACAAGAAGATACTTATGTTAGCCATTTATTTACCGGTACAGACCTATGACTAGACCCTTCTAAGCAAACAGACATTTTTGAGATGCCAGCTTCAGACAATGTTCAAGCCCTGCAATGATTTCTTGGCATGGTTAACTACCTAGGCAAGTTCATTCCAGACTTGAGCCAACTTTTCAGCACCACTTAGAGAGCTGACATGTAAAGATGTATTCTGGTCTTGGTAAGAGCTACACCAAAGAGCATTTGATGTCCTGAAACAGAGAATAACTAGTCCACCAACTCTCAGATACTATGATGTTCACAAGCCAGTTAAACGTTCCTATGATGCTTCTAAATTTGGTCTTGGTGCAGTCATTCTACAAGAGGATCAATCTGTTGCCTGTGCATCGATAACTCTTACTCAAACTGAGATCCAGTATGCCCAGATCAAGAAAGAGCTTTTGGCAATTGTGTTTGCATGTTCGAAGTTCCATGATTATGTTTATGGTAGACCTATCCAGATTGGAACAGACCACCAACCTCTAGTCACTATCTTGAGAAAGCCTATGCATTCACCTCCAGCCAGATTGCAATGTATGATGCTGAGATTGCAAACATATAATTTCACTCCTGTCTACAAGAAAGGCAAACTTCTTTATCTTGCTGCTACATTATTTAGATAGCCCAGAAACACCACAAAACAGCATGAGAATAAGAATTTTGATTTTTGAAGTCATGGAAGTGAAATTTTTTTCTTCCCCACATCCTGATGAGCTGAGAGATCACACAGCCACAGATCCAGTTTTACAGTGGCTCAACATCTTTATCAATCAAGGATGGCTATCAAAGCAATCTAGTTTACCTCAAGAAGTGCAACCTTATTTTCCATACAGAGATGAGATTTTGTGTGACAATGGCATCATTATAAAAGATCCAAAAGTAATTGTTCCAAAGTCCTTGCAGTTGAGTATATTACTATCTTGCATCATGATAACCCAGGAACCGATTCTAAAAAAAAAGGGTGAGAGAGCTAGTACTTTGGCCTTCTATGTCACTAGACATTGAGAGAGCACTTTCATCTTGTTTTGTGTGTGGTAGTAGTACTAAGCCACATCAACAGAAAGAACCACTTCAGCTAAACCATTTTCCTGAATTACCTTGGTCAACAGTAGCCACTGACATCTTCGAGTGGAATGGTCAACATTATTTGTTGTTAGTAGACTCTTACTCCAATTGGCTCGAGAGTGACCTACTTCCTAACCTAGCATCTAGTACTGTCATCACTAAGATGAAGCATCATTTTGCAGTGCGTGGTAGTCTACACAAAGTTATTTCTGACAATGGCATGCAGTTTACAAGCCAATAGTTCAAAAGAGTTGCTGAAGAGTGGGACTTTACATGCCACAAGTAGCCCTGAGTACCCACAGTCAAATGGTTTGGCAGAACATGCAGTTCAAAGTAAAAAAACTGTTACTAGAGAAATCAAAATGAGATAATAGTGATATTTCCTGAATCTCTTGAATCTCAGAAATGTTCCTCGTGATAAACATCTTGGTTCACCTGCCAGAGCCTTCTGTCGAGACAAACCAGAACCACATTACCAATCAGTAGTCAGTTGATGGTTCCATGTGTCAAGAACAACAGATCAGTAAAAACCAATCTGTTGAAGAAGTGTTAAACCGCTCAATCCATTATGAAAAAGAGAAGTGGTAAGGAGGCAGACATCCAAAGGTTATGATCGGATTGGTATCGTGAAGAGTATTTGCCCAGAGCTGAGATCATACATTGTGGAATCACAAGGAGCAGACGTTAGACAGGCTCAGAAGCATTTAATACCAGTGTCTGAGCCTATACCACAACACATAGCCTGTGAGAAAAAGACTTTATCTCAGAGTGAGTTCTACAGTGTTCCAATTCCAGATGTAGCTCCAGAGGATATTCCCATTCCTGTGATGAATCCAGAAGTTCCTGATACGAGTTGTTCACTGAAGACTGTCCCTGTTGCTAAATTTGGTCCAGATTGTTATTTTACGATATATGGTCGCATCTCTAAACCCTGTAACAGATACATCACAACTTAGACATGAACATTGTGTTTTGTTTTGAATGTCTATAGTAATGCATGTCTAATTCTAATGTTGTTTTTGCAAAGAGCAATCTTTTTAAGAGGGAGGATGTAGATCAATGTGTGTATGTACCGTTAAGAAGCTATCCAAGGGCTTGCACAAATGTATAAATACTGAACATTTGCGAGCCTGACTGCCATTTTGTAGTTAGCTGTTGAGATGTAAGCATGTATGTATATAAGGTCTGTCTGTTAACCAGTTTTGTTTATATTTTACGAAGCTGCTATCCATCCTGATGTGTTTCTATGTATTAAAGCATCTAAACAAAATACCTGCCTGCTTGTCATCTATGTTAGAGAAGGATGAGTGACAGGGAGACCTAGCTTATTAGGTGCAAAAGAGAACAAAAACTATTTACATTTCCTTATCTCAGTCATAACTTTATAATTTCAAAGACAGAATTTTAGGCCACTCAATCATTAAGAAATGCTGATTCCTCCATCCTGAACTGTTGGCAAATAATTGCCTTATATGATCCATGGAGTGTAGAATCCTTTTCCCTTATTCTGGAGATGAAGACAAACGAACTGCAACTTAAACTTTTAATTTATGGTAATCTTAGATGTACCTTTTGGCATGAGTAAACAATTTCTACATAAATGCATGGTCTTTCCAGAAGCACCTTTCATGAAATTGAAAGAGAGGGCTCAAAGATAAGCTTTGTAACCTAGTTTAGATCAAAATTTACATTCCACTTTTAAAGAATCAGCCACCTGGAAAGATTGATATTGAAAATCCCCTGACAAATCATTAGCATCAGATTAGAAGCTAAGGAAGGCTCCCAAGGAAATAAACTGATAAAGCTCATTAGTGAATCTGTTGTTAAGAGTAAGATCAATCTCACTGATCAGATGGGAAAGATAATCGGGAATAGTTGGAATCTGAACTTAGGCAAAAAAAGTTCTTTGTCACACAAATGGGTATTACAGTTCCACCTTGGCAAGTTAGTTTATTTTTTTATTTGTTTTTTTAACCTCTTGTGAAAGCTATTTGGAGAAATGTTGACTGGTAGGAAATGAAATCCTAGTCTTCATGCTGTGAGATTCAGGATTTTTAAAATCTTGGTGAATGGCATTCCCTCCCTGTCAGATCACAAAATCCTATATGAGCAGTAAACAGTAAACTGAAGAGCTACACTGTTATATCTCATTCAGAGTAAAAGTTGCTGTCGTTGACAGAATGACGCGATTAGGCTTATATAAGAGCCTTTTGACTCAAAGGAGAAAAGGAAAACAGAAATGGAGAGAGAAAGCTTCTTCCCTGGTCTTTTCACAGAGCACTGACGTTCCTGCTAAAATCATGGCAATATGAATATGTTTCTAAAAAACAGATCCAGCTCTAAATTACACAGAATTACTTTTGGAACACGTTACCAGTCACTTTTAGGATCAAGTCATCTGTCTGCACATACTCGGTGGCTCTGAGTAAAAATTTACCTAAACAGCAGAGGCCTCCAAAGCAGACACCCAAACAACTGCTACCCCAAGACACCCCACAAGCAACACATAAACCACAAAATCAGTGTGCAAAGCAGTCACAGCCCTTAAGGCCAAATACAACACCAAACATACTTATCATAGGTGACTCCATAGTCAGACACACTGACGTCCCACTCACCAGGCTGAACAAGGAGAGGGTCACAGTAAGCTGCCTATCAGGTGCTAGAATCCGTCACATAACACAAGCACTCGGGTCACTCCACGGCAGGTACAAATATGACACAGTCATTGTCCATGTTGGTGTGAACGACCTGAGACATACCTCCCTGGACTACATGAAAAGAGACATAGAGGAGCTCTCTGATTATGTAGCCCAGGCAGGTATGACCCTGACCCTGAGCAGTATCCTTCCTTCACCAAGAATGATGTCACAATATAGAGACAAGATGATCAGCTTTAACAATTGGCTTAATGTCTGGTGTCATTCAAAGGGGATCCAGTGTCTGTCTGCCTGGGATGACATGCTTGACAAGCCACGCTGCGATGGCTTGCACCTGTCACCCTGGGATTCTGGATATTGGCTAAGGCTCTTGCCACCCCATAGTGCTTTTTTAGGCAAGGCTCAAATTCTAAACCTACCACCCTAGAAAACAAAATGGGAAGAAACTGAGGGTAATGCTGCTCAATGCCAGAAGTCTAAATCTCAAAATGCAGGCCCTTCTCAGTATGGAGAACATCGATGTCTGTGCTGTAACTGAAACCTGGTTCAAGGCTCCTGAGAGCACCCCGCACTATTAGGTTTTACCTCATATCATGCGTTCGGCCCCAAAACCCCGACACACACAAAAGGAGGGGTGTATCCATATTCATAAAGGATACCCACACCTCCAGGTTGGTAACCATCCAGGTGCAACTAACCATAGGCCACACTGCTCTACAAATTGTAGCCTGCTACAGGCCACCCTCTCAAACTCAGGAACCCCACACAGCCTTCCTGAAGACACTGGAGGGTATAAATGTATCTCCAAACACCATCATATTGGGTGACTTCAACTACGAATATAGACTGGGAACATTACTCAAGCCCTAACTTTCTAGCCCAACGGTTCCTGGAGTTCATAAATTCAAATGCCATGGAACAGCTAGTCACTGTTGAGGAGAAAATATACTAGATCTCATTATCACAAACATGGGGACAAAATGCTCCACACTGGAAGTATATCCCTCATTGGTGAGATCTGATCATAAACTAATCTCACTGGAAATCAACATCCCGCCCCACCCAAACAAAAAGACCACAGTGAAGAACTTCTCAAAGCAAACTTCACACTACTCAAGACTGGTGTGGTATCCTTCAAGGCCCCTGAGCCAGTGGAAACCACAACCCAAGCTGCGGAAGACCTTACAAATGCCTTCTATGAACACCTCCAGGACAGCATGGATCAGGCAATCCCAAATAAAACCAAGACTCTTTCCACAAAGGGCAAACGTCCAGTCTGGTGGACCCCAGCCATTAACAAACTTTACAATAAGAGGAGAAAGTTATTACATGATAGAACAAAATCCATAAAAGGGAAGTCACCCTGATCATTATAAAAAAAAAAATATGAGCACTCATAAATCATCTAAGGCCAATTTTGAAAGAAAAAAAGCCATGGATTCAAAGGACAATCAGGCCTTTTTTTTTTCAGCTATGGTGGAAACCTGGAAACTCCCAGATATGCTATGCATTAGTTCAAAATGAATGAAAAAACACTGAACCCACACATTGCCAACATACCTGGCAGACAGTCAGTGCAAACCTAGTCTGCAAAGCTATGGAGAGGATCATAATGAGCTCATAAACAAAGATATCTTTGAAATAGTCACCAAGGCCATTGATGAGGAAAGGTGTAAACCCATATGTCACAAGATCAGAACCCACAGGGTTAGAGTTGCTGGCGCTATGTCAGACTCCAAACCAGTCACAAGTCCTATTTTTCGCATCTACTTCTCAGAAGTACAGGCCAACATGGAGAGGACTTTGTGACAAAGTTGGGGACCCAGGTTGACAGTGGCCTTTGTTTTGACACGTGGTTAGAAAGACCTTCTACATTGCCCACCTGATCATGAAGGATTCACATCCAGATCTAGTGAGGGTCATTGTTTCCTGTACTTCTTTTATCACCAGACCCAATGAGTATGCCCCCCCCCCCCGATATCTCACCCGACATCTGCATCTGCAGCAATTCCATCTGCTCAGAGGTGACTGTCCAACCCTGAATTAATGGACATGCTCCACCTCCTTAGCATGGATATAAATAGGATGTAGAACACCTTGTTGGCTCTGTTCAAGAGAAATCTTGACCTGTGGATGGGAGATCATCTCTGTGTCACTGCTGGACAGAGGCACAACAAAACTATGGGCACAGTATTTTTTTTATATAAGGGGTGGCTAAGAAGCAAAACAAATGCCTTAGGGTAGATAGCCTAGTAGAACCTATGAACATTACTTATATGTAGAGTATACGAACTACCAGCAAATGAAGCATGTGGACAGTCATCTAGTCCCAAGGTGAAATAGCCGAGCTGCAAAGGCAATACGAACTTATGCCCTGCTGCTTGGTCATATGCAGAAAGTCTTGTATTGTCAGTGAATAGCTATGGAACCCCAAGATAAAACTAAGCCTTAAATGATTTCATCAGCAGGATTAATGCTAACTGTTCTTTCATACTGATCAGCTGTACCCTTCCAGGCAGCATAACACCCAGCCCCATTAGTAATCACTGAGCTCCACAATAACAACTAAAGAAGTAAATTATAGAAGCTTTTAACTTGCAGCAGTTTGCAATTAATAATAACATTTATTTGCCTGGTGTGCATTCATTACTTCTTCCTTAACAACATGACAATGACAGCTGTCAGAAGACATGAACTTACAAGCCCAG
>NC_056728.1:1724029489-1724124489 GCF_019279795.1 Protopterus annectens | reverse complement strand
TATATGAGCATGTGCAGACAGCATATTTGAAGTAAGAGCAAGTGGATTAAAAAGTATTAAATGCAGGAGATGTGAAACTGGGACAATGTGCACAGAATACAATTTTAATAGGAGGGAAATGGAAAAAAGATGTACTCAGGGCATTCAAATGTGATTTCACAAAGAAACATTTTCAGCAGAAAGATGTCCATATTGATGTTAATAATAAATAATCTTGTTTCCAATTGTTTACCCATGTATATAACTAAAAATGTTTCACTACCAGGATATTACAAAACGACTTTATATTTCTTTCTCCAAAGTACAAATTGAGAATAATAACTTTGTGTAATGTCAGTACATTCATATAATGTTGCCCTTTGCTGGAATTAAACAGCATGTTATTTAATTCTACCAACTAATAACCTGTGTATGAAACTCTTGCACCACAGTGGAAGTCTTAACAAAGCAGTGAAACTCCATCTATGTGAAGTCATTACATTGTATGATTGTGTTACAGTTTGTATGAAATAAAAGGGCTGGAAGAGGTTTCTCCCACTGTAATTGTACACATTATAAGACTTATGGATGTCATTCGTGCATAACAGCATAAGGACACACAATGCTCACAGTCAGTCACTTTAGTTTTGAACACCTAACTATGTGATGACAGAAGCTACATGATTTTGGGAAGAGTGAACACACCATGGTACATGGGTTGCTAAAATTGTGTTATTTTGGTCTGTGAAGCTGTGACATCATGTTATTGTTGTAAGGGATATGTGTACTTACAATTTCTTTAAAAGACTCTTGCTATATGTGTCTTTCTCACATAGCATTGCCCACTGCTAGCTATAGCCAAACACATGTGATGTGCAATGCAGTCATCACTGTGATGTGAGAAAGGCAATCTTGCACAATGTGCTGATAATCATGGATGCAAATGTCTTACTAAGCCACAGCATACAGAACATAATGTTATGTCCTCATGACACAACAAAATACTTAATATTTTCCATGGAAAAGCTAAATGTCATCCCATGGCATCATCTTTATCCATTAAAACATTTGTTTGTGAAAAAGGAGTACAGATTGTTGTAATAGGAATCCCTAGCCACACATGTACCCAACTGATAGCTGGCTCACAGCATTGTTAATTACCTGCACATTCACAGACATAGTGACACAATTGAGTCTAAGGAGTAATGAATGGATTAGAACTGAGTACCTAAGATAACAAGATACAGAACATTGTCTGAATCACGTGGGCCACATGAGATGTTGTTTTATAATTTTGGCAGTGCACATTTGAATGGTTGAAATCACCATTGTATGTTCTAAAAATGCATAAATGTGTTGAAGTGCACAGGTACACTACACAGCTACACATCCTTACATGCATTAGAAGCCTTCTCTATACACCATGACAAGCACACTCGCACAATAGTCAGTCATTGTTGGATTCAAACCTCCTGCCTCAGTACTTTCATAGTCTATGGAGCACAGTATCACAAGCTGGTGCCACATGATGACTCATATGAGCACTGGGATATAGTTAATTTCTGGTAGCATAATGTAAGTATTGTGTTTCCAACACTAGTGATTGCCTGGGGTAACATAAATTTATAGGGTAGTCCTCTGCCAGTGTGAAAATACATCTCCGCAGTGGAACTTTACATAAGCAGTGTTGTCATGGACACAATTGTACATAACAGTACAGGCAGTCACATTAGTTAACCAATGCTGGATTCCAACCTTCTATCTATCTAATTTTATACAACCTGTAGAAAACAGAATTAGTCATAAGTACCACAAGAGAAGTCAGACTTGTAAGGGCACAGAGTGCTGTTTTGACATGATGACCTCATCAATGTGATGCAAAGAAGATGTTTTTGGTAAAAGTGGGATAAGGGGATGGTGGAACACTCACACATGTTAAATTTTCCCCTGCCTGAAAGCTGATTCGTTACATCTATTCAGGAGGCTATATGTACTTGCTATTCCAGTCACACATTCAAGTTCCCCACATTGAGATTTTAGATTCCTACCTATCTAATTACACCATCTAGATAACACTGTATTAGTCACAAGCACCACAGAAGAAATATGAGTCTTAATGGAAGAGAGTGCATTTTTGACATGATGAACTCATCATTTTGTTGCAGAGAAAATGTGTGAGGTAAAAGTGGAGGGTGGAATACTTGCCCATGTTAAATTTTCCCCATGACTAGAAGTTGAGAAATTACACCTGTCCAGGGAGTTATATGTACCTGATACTGAAGCCACACACACAAATTCATCGTTGTAAGGTTTTGAACCTCCTATCTGTCTAGTTATGCAATCCATTGAGCACAGTCTTATTCACAAGTGCCACAAGAGAAGGCTGATTCTTACCAGCAGAGAGTACACTTTTGAGATGATGACCTCATCAGTGAGTTGCAGAGAGGCTGTTTCTGTTAAAAGTGGAATAAAGTGCAGAGGGAGCTGTGTCCAAAGTTAAATGTATTCTTTTGAGTGGACATAGTATATTTGGCATTGAGGTATTACTTACCTTTCACTAGGACACCACCCTCAGCACACACAAGTTCCCCACAGTGAGAATTGAACCTCCTACCTATCAGGTTACGTAAACTAGAGGATATAGTATGAATTGCAAGAGCCACATTATATGTCTGACTTTAAATTGTGAAAATGCATATTTGTACTTTTTAGAACTTCACAATCTGGAACATCTGTTACTGAGCATCACAGGTTTTGGAACAACTGTATGTGTATGTGTATAGACAGGCCACCTTAAAAGCACTGTGCTTGTCACATGTAATGACATACTCTTCTGCTAAGATTTATTTACTGTCACTCATGTGCATTGCATTACAGTAAGGGACATGTACCTGTTTCACAGTAGGGAGATGTCAATGACAATCATGATTTGTAAACCAGTGGATTATCAATCAAGCATTCCTGCCGGTTCATTCGGGGATAACTGCATGGGAATAGCAAATATTAATATTGTCGCTGTTACTTGTCTTGTCTCATGCTTGAACAATGTGCATGGACAATACAAACACACACTTCCTAAATATTAACGTGCACGTCAGAAGAGCAGTGATGAATTATGCTTCAATATGTTACCCACTATTCTAACACAGTTGTAATTGTAACTGCTGGAGTGCAGACACACATCAACAGACTGACTTAACTGAGTAAACATCATTCTGAAATCGAGATACCTTGTTTCATATTGTTATTGTACAGCCTAACCAGATAATTACTTGTTGTGAATATTTGTTATTCTCTGTCTGAAACACAGCACTGGCAAGCTCATTTGTGCTGCTGATGGCGAAGTATTAGCGCATGTGTAACTATACCTTGAAGTGCTGAAGTTAAAATTAGAATTAGCAGTACTCTAAGGTGCTCCATGCTGACCTTCTCACAAATATTCAGTGTACACGTACCATGTCTGAAGCTGATGCAATACAAAACAAATATATTTTATGATCATGTTTCAGGTGTCATGATTTAGACATTTGTCATGACAATTGCAGTTCTTCAATCATTATGTGATGATAGGAGGTACTGCCAGCCCTGCCAGGGAGAAGTAGGGCAGTGGATGTATGACTTGTGCCAGCATAGCCAGCTGGAGTTTTGCGAGGATGATATGTCCTTTGAATAGCAAACTGATTTATACAAGATGCTTGTGTTACAAATGTATTAGAATTGTATGTTATTTGTATAGCAAACTAATTTATACAAGATGCTTGTGCTGAAAATGTATCTGTGAGCTTGCTTGTGTTGAAATGTATCAACAGTGCACCCAGCTGAAATTAAAAGAAATGTACGTGTATTAGTGTAACTGAATTAAATGTATATGTTTTAATAGAGGACACTGGGACACCGAACGGTTAACCATCTTGCTTATTTTAAGAAAAATTAGTGAAATGTAAATGAGTTGTTAACTCATTGAATGGCACACCACAGTGCCTGGAGATGGTAGGTCTGAGAGCAGCCATTATCTGTTAGCTTTTGTAAAGAAGAGGGGAAGTGTTGTAAATGTCTCTGGCTCCTAGGCATTGCTATAAAAGCTCTAAATATGTATTATAGCAGTCTGCTAATATCTTGCCTCAAACTTCATAAGGAGATACTGTGGGAACCTAGAGTCAGACGACCAGATGAGGTCATTCTGCAAGCCATCTTGGATATTATATTTTACAGGGAGTAATCTCAGATATAGAGTATTCTGTTTGGGAGCCTAACTAGAAAGACTGCTCATGTATTTCATCTTGTCTTGCCCAAGTAAGTTATTTAACAGTATAATTCTCTTAGATTCAGTCAGGAATGTAGTGAAGCTTAGTTTAGATATTGTTTTTCTTTATTTGTCTGAGTCTGCCCTTCAATATTCTTTGCAACATTTTCTACGATCTGAACTCTGGGATTTACTGTGAATATAAATTCAGTATTTTCATGTACTTTTATTATTCATTATTAAATATATTTAATATTTTTTATCATGGCTGGTTCTTGTAGAGAGTATCTAACCTTTGAGAGTACTTATATTTATTTGGTGACACTGTGTGGACCACTGCAGAAAGCCTAGCTATCTTGGTGAACTACCACCATTTGTATTAGTGTTAATATTGCACAGTATAATTGGAAATCCTTTGTTAAGGGCCTTAGAGTAGCTGATTATGTAGTGTCTGGTGGCAGTGAACATACTTTTGTAGTTTGGGCAGAAGGGGGCATAGCTAGTAGACCTGTGCCAGCCTTTCCAATGTGTGTGTGTGTGTGTGTGTGTGTGTGTGTGTGTGTGTGTGTAAATTAAATCTCTCAGTGTGTGTGTGTCAACTACTTGTGGAAGAGACAGTAAGCACTGGTTTACAGTAAGTGTGTTGGAGGACTTGGCTTGGACACTCAGCTGAGGACCTAAACCTACAGCTGTACTAGTCGGGAGTCTTACTGGGGATCTGGAGGGAGACAGATATAGAGATGTCCATACCCTGGGCTGAGTGTGTTCCCTGTGTGCTCTTAAGGGAAATTGTACCTGATGCAGAGAGGTCTGCATCTGGAATACTGAGTGTATCCATTTGTATTCCAAGTGCCTGTCCCTTTCCAGTGTCAGTGGTGAGGATTCAGGCTCCTTCACTACCGGCCAGGAGTGGGGATGACACATATCAGGCCCATCACATATTGGCAGCAGTGGTGGGTGTCACACCTTATATGTATGCTACAGGTGTATTATGAAACACGATGGACAAAGCATGTTATTGCTGATGGAAACATGACTTATGGAAACAGTTCTGAATCAGTCAGGTTTATTTGATGACAAAGAAGGGGTGGGAAGAGTTGGATAGCTGGTGACAGCAATAAACATACAAACATACTAAGAGATTAGGTTATGGTTAGTTTTTGCATATATTTGTGTTGTATTACTGTTTGCATTTTCATCATAATTATTCAGGAATGATTAGACTAAGACAGAGTTCACAGCAGGGAACAAGTACATTAATACAGCAGCAAGATAATGGTGTGTCAAGAAAATGTATAGCCAACAGTTCACACCCACAGGATTCATACTAAACATTCAAAAACAATTGAGCATGTGTCTGGATTTGAACCTTGACAGCATTTCAAGAACAATGTGCAGACCTGAGTATTATCTTACCACACCACATAGGAACTCCTACATCACACTGTTCAAACATGACAACAAAGTAAAGAAAAGGACAATGACTCTATGTATTACTCTTCATTACCCCCATGATAGACATATGCTATACATTCAGCTCTTTAGCTTGTTCAACAGAGGACTAACCTGACTATGTCTAGCTAAACAAAGCAGCATGACGGGTAGCAGAGTAATGCAGCCAATGACAAAAACTCACAAGATGCTGCCATAAGCTAGGTACTTCCATTTAATCTCAGTTGCATTTGATGCTCAGTGCCAGACATTGTGCAAATACAGTGGAGGAAGATTAATGACATAGAAGGGAGTAGATATATTGACAGGGCGAGAGGGAGGCAGGGACCAAGTAGCTTCTAACAGAAGCAGAATAATGGTGGTTCAACACAATACGTAGGCAACAGCTACTTATAAAATAGTGTACTAAACACATTCAGTAACACTTAGCTAATGCATGGATTAGAACACTTGAAAATATGCAAAAAACATTCTATAGATCTGAGCATTATTTCAGCACAGCACAAAGGGACTCCTACTTCACACATTTTAAATCACACAATAGAAAGACAGTGCCAACATGCTGAAGCAGAAGGGGTGAAAAGAGACAGAGAGATAGGGAGATGGAGAGAGAGATAACAATAGTGTTTTTTCTGAGACATGGACTATTTGTATAGTGTGCTATTCTTGCTTATTTCCTCGTTATTAATCTGCTATGCTCTGCACAATAAAGTGCTTTCTATTTCAGATATAAGCAGGGTAAAGATGGCTTAATAAGTCTCCCTGATAGGGATGGAATGGTTTTGCAAATACTTTCTTGCTGCACTATTTAAATGGTATTTTAATGAAATGTTGTAAATGGAAATAAATACAGACATTTGCAGTTAACCATATGATATGAATATAAAATGTCATGAAATAATAATTTGACATACAGTTGTAATCAACCCCACGACACTATGCAAAAACATCAGTCTACAAACAGGAATTATCTCAACATGCTGCATAGGAACTTCCAGTTTATTACATCCATCAGCCTAAGAACTGTTACAGTAACTATTTCAGAGTTGTGACTTTAGACTGCCCTTACTCTGTGTTCCCATAATGTAATATATTTAAGCACAGTTGCATGAAAAAAAACAGACTACTGCAGCTGAAGTTAAAATCTTTCAGCTTTGGCCATAGGAATTTAAATGGCATTCACTGTCACTCCGCATTGGTATGTGATGCCAAACTCCACGCAAAGGATGAGGACAAAAACCAAATGCTTTTTGATGGGCCATTTCTGGCCATGTGTGTTGTAAGTGATTTTATTTGTTTTTTTTTTAATTTTTTGGGCAAGATTAAACATGTGAAATAGGGGTTGATATGACAGCAGTGAAAACTGGGGTGACAAGCAGAGGGTAGGACACAGGGGAAAGAATATAAGAATTTACTGGAGACATTTGGGGAACACTATAGCTATCTACTTCTTCAGAACATAAATGTAGTATTGTACACATAATGTCATGACTTTGGAAAGTCACCACAGCAGGGACCAAATCAAGTGTGTCAAGATGAGATATAGTAGATCTACCACACTTTCATTCTCTGTCACATCTAACAATGGTGCCATTATTTCCCCAGATCATCACACCAAACTGCTAGGGGTTATCATAGACAATAATCTCAAATTTGACCTACAAGTCAACAAAACCATACAGACCATCAATAAGAAGCTTAGATCACTGTATAGAAACAAGATATTTTTACCCCACTGGCTAGAACTGCAATCGCCCGATCATACCTACTCTCTACTCTTTTATATGCCTTGCCTGTACTCTCAAACCTCAACAAATCTGAACTAGGTAAGCTGCCCCATAGCTACAATCATATTGCCAGATTCACCACTGGCTCCACCTATAGAACCCACCACTGCAAGAACCTTAAACAACTAGAGTGGCTAGAACTGCCCAGCTTAATTCAATTCAATCAACTCTTAATACCGCCAAAATTTTGTACCACCCTGAGGATACCCTCTCACTTAAAAATATTGTTAAGCCATATAGCAACATGAGATCCCTATGGTCAGCTGATAAACTACTGGTCCAAACCCACAAAGCTAATAACTGCTAGTGAATACTTGTTTGCCAGCTTCGTTGGCAAAACCTGGAATTCATTGCCAAACTATATAATCCTACAATCCTCCAAAAGTCTCTTAAAAAAAAAACTCAAATAGTATCTCAAAGTGAATTGGCTATGCCCATGTACCAACCCTGATTAAGTTATAAACTGAAAGCATATTCTGTAATTATCATAACTTGTAATTATGTCACCAAACTCTGCTTCCAATCTGATTTCTCTTACTTTTAACTGTGTCTGTCCATGAGAATTTTGAGTCCCTACTAGGGAACACTACTAAGCCATTGTATATAATCATTTTGTTTTTATAATTGCTTGCTAACTTCTGTGTAATCTATGTAAGTTTGTCTGTGTGGAGCTTTTCTCCCCGGACCTCCACTGAAAATGGACATGTATCCAGTCAGACTATCCCGGTAATTAAATGTAAACCAAAATAAATAAATAAATAAATAATGTAGAGCTATGTATGGGGCATATTTTTCTTTTCTGGTGGGATGGGTGCCCATTTTCTTGTTTTTTTGGAGAGAGAGGAATGTTGGGGAATGTGCTTAGAAATGAGAGGATCAGATAGGTAGGGTAGTTTAGGTAGCAGGTGCAGACATACAGGACATACAAGACAGACAGAGATGGTGATGGACACAACAGGTTGGGTGACACCATGACTGAGGATAGGTATGAGACCTCTGAGGCACACCCACTTCCAGCATGAGAACAGTGAGAATCTAGTCCTCACCCTCTGAACTGTCATCACAGTCTCCTGTGTCAGCTGCCTGGATCTGTGCCAGACATGGCATCATTTGGCAATATGATGCCAGGCCTTTTCAACCCTGCAGCTTTGGGCACCAAGGCCCCTCTCCATACTGCCTTTCACCAGCCCTGTCAATTCATGACTGGTGGCAAAATCATAGGTTCATAGGTTGGTACTAGGCTATCGGCCCTAGGGCCTATGCAAGCCTAGCCATAACAATTCCTTGGATATTTCCTCCCGCAATATTTACTTCTCTGGACCCCTGTCTAGCAGGGTGACTGACATGATCCCCAGGGTGAATTTCCTATCTCCCATCCAATCAAGGTTCCTTTTAAAGAGGGCCAATGAGGCTCTCTGTTTGACATGTATGGGCAGTCTATTCCACAGTATGGTAGTCTCTGGATCATGAACCTATCCCTCCAGCATGTTTTGTTCTTTGTGATGACAAGGTTTAGATCCCTGGAGAGTGTGGCTCTGAGGGATTGGGATTTCTTTAAGTGGAGCATATCCAACAGGCAGGGGTTTGACATGGCCTTGTGTGTTACAGCAGAGAGAGATGAGTAGACGTATATGCATGCCACAGAGAGGAGTTTTTTTTTTTGGTCAGGTCAGCATATGGCTTTTTAGGCCTGTCATTCTTTTAGTGAGGTATTTCTGTGGCCTTTCCAGCTGTTGCAGATGTCTTGTGATGTACATACCAAATGGGGCATTATACTCTATAATGGGTCTAATGAGGGATGAGTACAGTGGGACAATGACCTCCTTTTTTCTGGATGAAAATCCCTTAGTGATGAGGTGTGCCACATAGAAGGATTTCCTGACTATTGTGGCGATGTGGTTATAGAAAATGAGACCACTGTCCACCTGTGTCCCTAAGTAGTGCATGGGTACATGTTTTTTTTCCAAAGGGGATAACTATACATTTCTTGCAATGGCTTGCCCATGGCTCTGGCACCAGGCATCTGTTTCTCTCTGTAAGGCCTTGTAGAATATCCACATCATTTGGGGATTCATAATGGCTCCCAGTTTGCAGTCATCTATGAACTTTGTTAGCCAGAGTCCCTTAGTGTTGGCCTGTACTTCAGGAAGTAGATGCCAAACAAGAGTGGTCCCAGGACTGAACCCTGAGGTTCTCCACTTGTCACTTGTCTGGAGCTGGATTTGAGTCGGGCTACTTTACAGTCTGGGTCTCTGTCGGTAAGCCAGTTGGCAACCACCCAGAGAAAGTGGATTTATTTTATGCCCAGCTTAGTAAGTTTTATCTATGATTCCAGGGGGGGGATGTCGTGGTCCAGACGCGCTGTCAGATAGGCTGTGTGGGATGGCCTTACCATCCACAGCTCTCTGACTGACTGATTCAGAAGCAAATCAGATTCAGGAGACAAGTTATTTCTTCCTTCACAAAAACGGGGTCCAGTGTTTGAAGTTTGACAATGTCTTTGTTTATCAGTTCCATGATAATGCTTCCATGCCCTTGCAGATCAGGCTTGTCAGACTGATGGGATGGTAGTTCCCAGGATCCAAGACGGATCCTCCCTTGTGAGTGGGATATACTGTGTGTGCTACCACAGCACAAGCCACCTGAGGTGAGGAGGCTAGATGATTAAACATGACACTTAGTTGAGGTGCCAGTTCATTTTGTAGTTCATGTAGTACACAGCCTGGGATGTCATCTTTAAATCATTAAATACACTACTACTGCTCCAGGAGGGTACCACTGCACTAGCAGCTGGGGAGAGCTACCTGATGCAGATGGAGCAGATAGGTCAGGAGTTGTGGAGGCAATGGTGACAGCTTGTGAGCCAGATCTGCTACATGTCTGTGCTGGCTGTGTTGATGGTGCTGCAGCATCCACCTGTGGAGGTATGGTGGTGGCTGAACCACAGTGCTCAGTCTACCTCCCTGAGATGATGGACATTTTGTTTTCATCAGCAATGTATTAAAAATATATATAATGTAGATATATATATATATATATATATATATATATATATATATATATATATATATATATAGATATATATAGATATATATATATATATATATATATATATATATATATATATATATATATATATATACATAAAAGGATAGGGGGGGGGTAAAAATGAATCAGATCAATGGCATGCCACATTACTTAATTATTTCAGTACATAAAACAATATGAGAAATGCATAAATAAGTACACATTGGTCACATCCAGATATGATGGCAAGGCATTAATGGTTTATAAAATCAGTCACAATGGTATGCTATCAGTAACAGAATCATGTGTTTCACTATGCCATATCAGATAACTGCTTTCTAAGCTAATAACTGCACTTACAAATATTAAATTGTTAACATCATGCAGTGTTGATGTTAAAATACCTTATATATTCTAGCCTGTAAATGAATTGAATATTTGTGTCTGAGTAGTGAACCCCCACACAATTTATCTTATGCACTCATTGCTTAATGCAATAACCAAGAGCTATTGGAGCAGGCATGTAGGCTTGATAAATAGTTAAGGTATGCCTGTTCAAGATGATATACAGTAATAAACCGTCAATAGTTCTTTGCCTTGCAATTAGAACAGATGCATACTTACTCCATGCCTCTCTTAGGTAAGTTAGTCTCTCTTGATGCACCTCATGGTTTTCTGCTCTCTCTGCTGCAGGTGCACAGTAGAAAAAGAAAAATTATATATGAAAGCATAACGGATAACTGCATTGTTTGGCTGATTGATTCCATAACAAAGACAGGTTATGGGTCAGTATACTTTCACAACTGAGGGGTGTCTGCAATCTTAAATTCATTCTCCCATCAGCTCAGGAGGTCCCTCTTTCACCTCTTCATGTCACTGTAATGGTGACAACATTGCTTCCCAGTAAGTGGAATGCCACTTGAACTGGAGACAGCCTTGGCCAAACTATTCCAAGCCTCAGCCTTATACTGAGACCCAGTATATTCCCCTGTAATAGTCTCAGGCTGTAGTGCTTTACAAGGAGTGCCACAAAAATCCTGGACTCCTCAACATTTCACCATTGTTCTCTAAATGAAACACCATCCCTACTGTCACCAGCCATGTCTGCAGTAGTCAAGCCACAAATATGGGTCTGAATTGGTTCCCATTTCAGATCTCATGTGCAACAACTTGTGTGCAAAGACACTCAGCCTTACCAGCTGCATTTGCACAGCTGAAAGCACAGCAGTGACTTGTGACACACTTTTCACTGAGTGCATCAATAAGCACAGAAAATGTTAGAAATGGCAGTGAGATTTGGTCCTGCATGATGCTTAAGCTATTGAGGCATGTTCCAGTGTTAAACCCTGATATGCTTTATGTTGCTGGCTATAATCTTGGGCGTTTGGAGGAAAATGGTAGGACTTGTGACATATTAGGCAGTCGGGATTTACACACTACTAAGATTTAGTAGTACCACCAGGGAATTGAACCCATGAGAAAAAAAGGATAAAATGTTAAACATTGGTTATTTCTAACATGGTAATTAGAGGTATACAGATTTAACAATGAATGAAGCTATGCTTCATAGATGCCTGTATGTCTCTGAGTTTACTTAGTTAAGAGACTACTTTTATATGCAAAAGGCAGTATTTGTGTTTCTAATTACATTCTAGATACATGCAGTTCCATGACCTGAGTAACACATTTTAGGTTGGGTTACATACATACTTCACAAGACATACTGTCATAAACACATATTTATGATATGTGATATAACTCATATGAATTATAACAAAAGTATTGTGCACATCATACTTATGCATATGCATTCAAAATTAAATATCCCAATTGTTAATGTTTAACATATTTTACACATATTATACTGGGTTGCTGTAGCAAGCATTAATGATATATTTGTTGCAGTAAACATAATTACGATACTTGTGTGCATTTACTGTGACATTCCTAATAAAATCTTGTGATAAATGGCATTCTGATCGCCTCTGTAAAAGTATTTATCAACTGGATTTGAACCCTGCATCATCTGCCTGCTTTCTTTAAGTTCATTCACTTACACCTTGTGTCAAAGGGATAGTTAGCTAAGAGGTGGAATTTATTCATGTACTATGCTACAGGGTGCTGACCTCTATGCCAGGCTTGTTTGTGCAAAAGAAACTGTCCAGAATTAAATTTTCCACTTTTTTCCTTGGGAAGTGAGTGAACCGTGTTTGCATGCTGACAACTGGAGCTCAATTGCTGAAAGCATTAACATTAAAAAAAGACAGTAAAACATTAAATTATAAAGTATATTACTCAAATAGCATATCTAACAATTACTAGTGCGAGGAGTGCATTACAGTGACGCATTCATAGGTTCATAGGTTCATAGGTGTGTACTAGGCTAATGGCCCTGGAGCCTTTATAAGCCTAGCCCATAGAAGTGCCCTGGCATTGTGCCACCCAACATTAGTTCCCAATACCTCTATCAGGTAGAGTCACTGGAGTGATCCCCAAGGTGAACTTTCTATTTCCCATCCACTTATCAAGATTTCTCTTGAAGAGGGCCAGTGAGGTGCTCTGCTTGACATGTATGGGAAGTCTATTCAAGAGCATGGGCAGTCTCTGGGTTATGAATCTGTCCCTTCAGCATGTTCTGTTGATTGTGGTAATGAGGTTGAGGTCTCTGGAGCATGTGGTGTGGAGGGATTGGGATTTCTTTAGATGTAGCATTTCTGACGGAGTTGGGTCAGACATGGCTTTGTAAGTCAAGCAGAGATTGCCTCTTAGTAGAGGATATGAGACAGAGAATAGCTGGAGTTTTTTGTCTGTCCATGTACGACATGTGTTTAAGGCCTAGGATCCTCTTCATGAGGTACTTCTGTGGCCTTTCTAACTGTTTCATGTGTCTAGTAAAGTACATGCCAAATGGGGCATTATACTTGATGATTGGCCTAATGAGGGAAGAGTAGAGAGAGAAGATGACCTCTTTCTTCCTGGATGCAAAACCCTTGATAATGAGATGTGCCACATAGAAGAACTTTCTGACCACAGTGGCAATGTGGTGGTCAAAGGAGAGGTTGCTGTCAACCTGTGTCCCCAGATCTCTTATAACTCCTTCAGTGTCCAGTGGATTCCCATCAATGTGGCAATTAGTGGGAACTGAGTTTTTCCCAAAGGGGATGATGATGGATATTTTGGCATTAAGCTTAAGGCCATGGTTTTGACACCAGTCATTGGTCTCAGTGAGGCTTTTCTGTAGGATGTTTGCATCACTTGGGGAGTTAATAACGGCTCCCAGCTTGCAGTCATCTGTGAACTTGGTTAGCCAGAGTCCCTCCATGTGGTCTGGACTTCTAAGAAGTAGATGCCGAACAGGAGATGACCCAGGACCGATCCCTGTGGGACTCCACTTGTGACTGGTTGGCAGGCTGACTTGGAGTCCGCTACTTTCACACTGTGGGTTCTATCTGTGAGCCAATTTGCAGCCCACCTAGTAATACGGGGGCTGATGCCTAGTTTGGTGAGTTTATCACTAATTCCTGAGTGGAAAATGGTATCAAAGGCCTTGGCCAGATCAAGGTAGGCTGTATGAACTGCCTTCCCCTCATCCACAGCTCTGGTGACTGACTCAAAGAAGTCAGCCAGGTTGAGCAGCCATGATCTACCTTTCACAAAACCAAATTGTGTGGGATCTAGAGATTGGAGATTCCCTATATCCTTGTTAATTAGGTCCATGATGATGCGCTCCATAGCCTTACATATCAGACTCATCAGGCTAATGGGATGATAATTCTAGTTGCCCTCCCCCTTTATGGACAGGGATGACTGCAGCAGTGCGCCATTCAGTAGGGCCATAGAATTAGGTGAGACTGTGATTGAACAGGGCACATGCAGGGATATTGTTGGATCCCATGGAAGCTGTATTCTTGGCTGTGGACAATTCAGCTTTAACCTGTGCTGCAGTAATGCTGGGTGCCTGGCATTCCTCTGGTATTATTGGTCCTTTAGAGGGGGAGAGAGGGGTAAAGTTGACACTGAATCTGTCATCCAGTATGTTGCCAATATCTATTGGCTCAGTATAGGAAGTACCATTGTGCAGTAACTCAGAGCAAACCTGGCATTGCCAGGGAGATTTTTGATATAACTTTAGAAGGTTTTGTGGTTGTTTTTAGTGTCTGCCACAATTCTGCCTTCATAGCTGGCTTTAGAGGTTTTGATGAGGATTCTCAACTTTTTGTTGAGGCTAATAAGGGAGTTTTTTTGAGTCTTGGGACTTCAATTTTTCTGCAACAGTTTCTTCCTTCTGTTGTAGAGTTTATTAATGGCAGGGGACCACCAGATCGGCATACTTTTTTTTGAGGAGAGTGTCTTGGTTCTGTTGGATATGTCTAGTTCCATGCATTTATGTACATGTTCATACAGTGCATTGGTGTATGATTCAGCAGTCATGCATCTATGTTCCATTGACATGGGTGCCGTGAAGTTAGCCACCTCTGTTTTAGGAAATCAAAGTCAGCTTTGGAGAGGTTTTTCATGGTGGTTACATGAGATGTGGATTTCCATGGGGATTAGTTTGTGGTCAGATCTAACCAGGGAGGAATTGACTATTGGTGTACAGCAACAGTTGCCCATGTTAGTAATAACCAGGTCAAGGATGTTGCTTCCTCTAGTGGGGGTAAGAATGAGCTTGTCCAGGGCATTGGAATTGATGAATTCCAGGAAGCGTTGGGCCAGTGTATTGGTGCATGAATAGTTTTTCCAGTTGAAGGAGGGGTAGTTGAAGTTACCTAGTATGAGAGTGTTGGGTTGGACCCTAATAGTTTCCAGGGTGCTTAGAAACATGGGGTGAGAGTTTTGGGACATGGTTGTGGAACTATAACATGCTATGACCTGAATCACCATCTTACCCAATGTTAGCTGTACCTGAAGTATCTCAGATGCATTATGCTGGGCTACTAGTCTGGAGGTGTGCATATCCTTTATGAATATGGAGACACCACCACCTTTGGAGCGTCGGTCCATGTTCTGGAGCCAAAAGGTGTGGAATGAGTTATAGCCTGGTAGAGCAGGGGTGCTTTCTGCTGCTTTAAACCAAGTCTCTGTTACAGCACAAATGTCAATGTTCTCCATTTTGAGGAGTGCTTTGAACAAATGCATCTTGAGATTTAGACTTCTAGTGTTGAGCAGCATGACCCTCAGATTGCATTCATTTATAGCTGTTATGGTGGTAATTTGGGTTTTGGAACATTGCCTAAAAAAGGCACTATAGGGGTGGCAAGAGCCTTAGCCAGTATCTGGAAACCCAGGGGTGACAGATGCAGGCCATCTCTGGCAAAGCATCAAGGTCTGTCAATCATGTCATCCCAAGCAGACAGATACTGGATCCCCTTAGAATGACACTAGAAACTTAGCCAATTGTTGAAGTCAATCATTTTCTGCTTGTACTGTGGTATCATTCTGGGTGTTGGTAGGATGCTGCTCAGGGCTAGGGTCATACCTGCCTGGGCCACATAATCTGAGTGCTCCTCCATGTCTCTTTTCATGTAGTCCAGGGAGATGCGTCTCAGATCATTCACACCCACATGGACAGTGACAGAGCCATACTTGTACTTGTTGTGGAGTGACCTGAGTGCGTGTTTTATGTGTCAGATTCTGGCACCTGATAGACAGCTGACTGTTACCTTCTCCTTATTCAACCTAGTGAGTGGGACATCAGTGTGCCTCACTACTGAGTCACCAAAAATTAGTGTATTGAGCAAGCTGTTTTTCCTTAGGGGCTTAGGTTGAGGGGCACACTGTGTAGGAAAGCTATGTGTCTTGTGGTTTGTGCTGTGTTGTGGTGGTTGAGTGTGTTTCTGCCTTGGAGGTCTCTGTTGTTTGAGTAGATTTCTATTGAGAGCCTCCACGAATGTGGGTGTGTGATTTGTGTTTTTATGTGAGAGCTGTGATGGTGGGTGTTCTGAAAGGCTATGTATTGCATGTGGTGTGGTGCAGGTGTTGTCCTTCTCCTCTTGACTAGCTATTCCAGTCTTGGATTGAGAGTGCATGGATTCCAATTTGGATATATAAGTACATCTCTCACAAGTCTGGGTGTTGGGAGGTAAGAGGAGAGGGTTGTCTGTGTACATGAGGCAGCTGCTACACTGCCTCAGAATTCCCAGGTTCACCAGGTTAATATGAGAAAGCACAGGGAACTGACCTTTAGACATGCCAGGAGGGATGGTCAGTATTACTAAGTACTGGAGCTGTTTCCTTATATATTCCTTTTACAGGAAAAATGTCACTCAATGTGTCTGAGTCTGTACAGAGCACTGCCAAACACTTGAGGGGAAACTAATACATAGACCCTGAAAATTTAAGGATGAAGTATTTAGGCAGATATTCTGAAGTTAGAAAGAAATCAAGCAGTACTTACTGAAAAATAAATAATTAGCTTGTCAAGAATGATGAAAAGAGGGGAGTTACATGAATGGCTACTGCCTGGCTACTACTAATGCTGGTCTCAGCACAGCTTCACTCTGTTGGGATACAATACTCCTTTGCTTCTTTTCTCAAAAGAAGCAAAATGTTAACACCAATCCCAAGAAGAGAAGCAGGCTTCTCACATCTCCTTGTCAAAACTTCAGTTTCTTGCATACACTATCAGGACTATAGCTAATGCCAAATAATGGTAAAGTGGACAGACAAAAGCTCATGTGTTATTATCAATACTGGGAATAGTTGATTTTCAAACAGCAACACAATGATATAACAAAATGTGTGTAAATATGTATTCAGGTCCCCCTTTAAAGTTATGGCTTAACTGGATTTGAACCCTGCATCACCTGTCTTCTTTTTCTAAATTTATTGCACTTGTACCTTGTGCCACTGAGAAAGTTACCTGACAGGTGCATTTTATTCACTGAGTACTATCATGAGTGCTGATGTTCACACACTAGTGTCAAGCTCATTTGCAGTACAGAAAGCAGCCAAATTAAAATTTTCACTTTTTTTCCTCAGGAATTGAACTTTTGTCCATTGCTATGGACTACTGCCAATCCAGAGTGCACAATGCCAGATGGCATGCGAACAAAGAAGAGAAAAGAAAACAAAAAGTTTTACTGAAGTTGAAACAAGTAGATAAATGCACAGTTCTGATAGGTCCTCTACTTTGTTGTGTTTCAACTTGATCATGTGCTACTTAAACATCATTATCTTCACACAAACAGCACCATCTCCAGATTAGAACCCCAGGGCATTCACAAGACACACTTGAGATTCTTATCAGTATGTGCCACACACACAAACTTACACTGGGAAGATAAAAAGGAGGTTACATATACTTAAAATGTAACATAGTATCAATTGACATTACAGGAGCAACAAAACTGAGTTCTGACCTTTGTTCTGTGTGCAGTTAGATGCATGGGTGGCTGTAATAATGGCAAAAGGGAAGATATTCTTTCCTCACATAATATAAAATAAAAATTGAACACTGCACATCTTTTCTTTATTTTGTGAAAATCATTCCCTTATCTATGTTCCTCTAACAAAACTGCTATGTAGTTGATACTTGTTTCAACGAGCAATCTACTTCCTTAGAAATGCATTCACAATGTACTCAGAGGCAGAAGCTGCTGTTATAAACAATTCATATAAATATTAGGAATGTTGCTCTCCTATGTCAGTTAATGTAGTCACAAACTTTCTTATAAGCCTCTTCTCCCTGATACATCCTCAGTTAGTGTATACCAAAGAGGACTGATTCTGAAAATCCGATTGATACTGCAGTAAGACCAATTATTCACACTTGCAATTACTTAGCAGGTAGCACTTCTAAGTGCCCATCCTTACAGAAGTAGGGTGTGTGCATGCACTTGTGTAGGTCCTTACACCATGTCTACATTCCCTGTATTTAGCATAGATTTTGGAATTAATGAATGCTAATGTGTTCAAACCTCATTTGCATATTCACAGTGCTAAAGAGATATAATCTGCACTATAAAAAGGTTATTGTGTAGGTAAGAAACTTTTATCACAGTAGGGGAAAATGGTTGGATCCAGAGAGCTTGATACTTCTACTTGCTTTTAAGACTTGTTGCTACTTTCATAACTGACTTGCTGCAAACGTAGGTTGCTGTTATTAACAAATTGATGTATTTAACCTTAATTATGAATTGCATTTCACAATACAAGTATAGCTTTACTGTCTTCATTATTCTCAGTAGCTATCATCATAGGCATGCATACTACAGATATTTCTTGACACTGCAGAATTTTTCCACGTAATGCTGACAGTTTAATGGAAATTTCTATCCTGAGGGCTGACCACTTTGTTCAGAAGACTGTAGTATTACTTATTATCAAGGTCATGTGTTTTTGCATTATTAGCAAAGACAATTATGTTAAGGCTCTGATGTCTACCTGGTCATCTTATACAGAAGTGGATATCATGCCAAAAACTGTCAACCATTCTTCCTTGACAGGTTACATTATTTTTGTTAATGCTGCAGTGTACTACAGAGTGACTGAAATGTTTACCCTTTCATTAATTTATTATCAGGTTCTTTCTTTTGTGTTTGGGGGGAATCTGTATTACGTTGTGAGTACTCATATGAAGCCTTATTCTTTCATCCATTTTGTGTATGATGGATGGATAGATTTACAGGTATTTTTTTGTGTGTGTGTGTGTGTGTGTGTGTGTGTGTGTGTGTGTGTGTGTGTGTGTGTGTGTGTGTGTGTGTGTGTGTGTGTGTGTATGTGTGTGTGTGTTTAACAATCAAGTTATTTCTTTATTTTGCATTGGGAAAGGAAGAGAAAATATGTTGTGTGTACTCATATTGAATCTTCCTTTTTCATTTATTTTGTGCATGATGAATGCATTCATAGATATTTTTTGGGGGGTTAACATTCATTTTTGTTTTTACTTATGTATTTTTTTCTTTCCTGTAATGCTTCCTGTCATACAGGACTGTGGTGACCAAGACATGTGCACCCCATAAATTGCCATATAGAGACGCTTAGAATAATGTGATCATTCAGGCCCTGTGTCACTATGAGTCATTTCTCTTAGAGATAGGCAGGGGTGACAAGTCCTCCTGTGACCATATCTGGGAGAAAGTGGTGAATGATGAGAATGTAGTGGGAGACCACAGAAGTACATATTCCAAAATAAGACATATGACCAGTGATATGATTATAGCAGCCAGATATTGGGCAGCTGCAATTGCCTGTGAATATATGACAAGGAGGGGGGTTATCCTCCTATGTTACAAAAGAAAACCCAAGTGCATCTACTGCAGAACTTCCAGATATGCTATATAATTAAATAATTGTCATTGTATACATACATGTATACACATATACATAGGTTCATAGGTTCATAGGTTGGTACTAGGCTATCGGCCCTAGGGCCTATACAAGCCAAGCCATAACAATTCCCTGGCTATTTCTTCCCACACTATTTACTTCCCTGGACCCCTGTCTAGCAGGGTGACTGACGTGATCCCCGGGGTGAATATCCTTTCTCCCATCCAATTATCAAGGTTCCTTTTGAAGAGGGCCAAAAAAGCACTCTGCTTGACATGTATGAGCAGTCTATTCCAGAGTCTGGGGAGTCTCTAGGTCAGGAACCTATCCCTCCAGCATATTTTGTTTATTGTGATGACAACATTTAGATCCCTGGAGCGTGTGGCTCTGAGGGATTGGGATTTCTTTAAGTGTAGCTTGTCCAACAGCTCTGGGTTTGACATGCCTTGTATGTTAAGCAGAGATCGCCTCGGAGTAGACGATATGTGGCAGAGTATATAGCTGGAGTTTTTTAAGGCAGTCAGCATAGGGCATCTGCTTTAGGCCTGCGATTCTTTTAGTGAGGTATTTCTGTGTCCTTTCCAATTGTTGCAGATGTTCTGAGAGGTACATTCCAAATGGGGCATTGTATTCTATAATGGGTCTAATGAGGGATGAGTACAGTGGGACAATGACCTCCTTTTTTCTGGATGAAAAGCCCTTAGTGATGAAGTGTGCCACATAGAAGGATTTTCTGACTGTTGTGGCAATGTGATTATTGAAGGTGAGACCACTGTCCACCTGTGTCCCTAAGTCTCTTATCACACTTTCAGTGTTTAGTGTAATGTCACCTATGTGATAATTCATGGGTACATGTTTTTTTCCCAAAGGGGATAACTATACATTTCTTGGCATTGAGCTTGAGCCCATGGCTCTGGCACCAAGCATCTGTTTCTGTAAGGCTCTTTTGTAGAGTATCCACATCATTTGGGGATTGAATAATAGCTCCCAGTTTGTAGTCATCTGCAAACTTTGTTAGCCAGAGTCCCTTAGTGTTGGCCTGTACTTCAGAGAAGAAGATGCCAAACAAGTGAGGTCCCAGGACGGAACCCTGAGGTACTCCACTTGTCACTTGTCTGGAGCTGGATTTGGAGTCAGCTACTTTTACAGTGTGGGTTCTGTCAGTAAGCCAGTTGGCAACCCATTGAGTGATGTAGGGATTAATGCCCAACTTAGTAAATTTATTTATGATTCCAGAGTGGAGGATGGTGTCAAAGGCCTTGGCGAGGTCCAGATAGGCTGTGTGGACTGCCTTACCCTCATCCACAGTTCTGGGGACTGATTCAAAGAAGTCAGTAAGGTTCAGGAGACAAGATTGGCCCTTCCTGAACCCAAACTGGGTGGGATCCAGTGTTTTAAGGTTGCCATTGTATTTGTTTATAAGTTCCATGATAATACTTCCCATAGCCTTGCAGATCAGGTTCAACAGACTGATGGGGTGGTAGTTCCCGTGATCAAGGTGGATCCCCCCTTATGGAGTGGGATAACTGTAGCTGTGCGCCACTCAGTGGGCACGAAGTCTGAGGTGAGGGTATGATTAAACATGACACTTAGTTGAGGTGCCAGTTCATTTTGTAGTTCATGTAGCACACAGCCCGGGATGTCATCTGGTCCCATGGATGCTGTATTCTTAGCTTTGGAGAGTGCATTTTTTACCTGTGTGGCCATTATTACCAGTTTTGGCAATCTTCCAGTATTGAGATGGGCCATTTAGGGGGTGAGAGGGTGGTGAAGTTTGCACTGAATCGATCTGCCAGGATACTGGCAATATCCTTGGGATCAGTATATTTAATTCCATTCTGTTGTAGCTCAGAGCAGATCTGAGCATTGCCATTTAGATTCTTGAGATAGATATATAGAATGCCTTGCAGTTGTCTTTGGAATCTTTGGCAATTTTATTTTCGTAACTAGCTTTGGAGGATTTTATGAGGGATCTCAGCTTCTTACTGAGGCTGGTAAGGGAGTTTTTTGCATCCTGGGATTTTCCTCTTTTCTGCAACAGTTTTTTCCTTTTGTTGTAAAGTTTGTTTATGGCAGGGGACCACCAGATTGGCTTCCTTTTTTTGGAGGAGAGCATCTTGGTTCTATTTGGGATGGCACGATTCATGCATGAGTGGATGTGCTTGTACAGTGCCTTAGTGTAGGACTCAGCAATCGAACTTTCAGTTCCCGTCTGCATGGGTGTCATGAAGTTTGTAACTTCTGACTTGAGTAGCATGATGTTGGCCTTGGAGAAGTTTTTTATGGAGGTTTCCTTACTGGGGAGTGGGGGTGGGATGTGGATGTTAAGGGTGATTAGCTTATGGTCTGACGTGACCAACGAGAGAATGACCATAGGTGTGGAGCATTGATTTCCCATGTTGGTAATGACCAGGTCTAGGATATTGGAGCCCCTGGTGGGACTATGGATTAGATGATCCAGGGCGTTGGAATTTATGAATTCCAAGAACCGTTGGGCAAAGGTGTTGGTGCACGAGTAGTTTTCCCAGTTAATGTCAGGGTAGTTGAAATCACCCAGTATTAGGGTGTTTGGGTGTATATTAATATTTTCCAATATGTTTAGAAAGGTGTAATGAGAATCTTGGGGCATGGTGGGGGATCTGTAGCAAGCTACAATTTGGATTGCAGCCTTACCTAGTGTTAGTTGCACCTGGAGAATTTCAGACGCATTGTGTTGGGCAACTAACCTAGTGGTGTGAATATCCTTGGTGCATATGGACACTCCTCCACCTTTAGTGTTTCGATCCTGGTTTGGTAGCCGAAACGTGTGGTAAGAGTTATAGCCTGGTATTGCAGGGGTGCTCTCTGGAGCCTTGAACCAGGTCTCGGTTACTGCACAGATATTGATGTTCTCCATTTTTAGAATTGCCACGCGAGAGTGCATTTTGATTTTTAGACTTCTAGCATTGAGAAGCATTACCTTCAGATTTTGCATGTATATACATATATATATATATCTATATACATATATATATATATATATGTGTGTGTGTGTGTGTGTGTGTGTGTGTGTGTGTGTGTGTGTGTGTGTGTGTGTGTGTGTGTGTGTGTGTGTGTGTGTGTGTGTGTGTGTGTATATATATATATATACATATATATATATATATATATATATATATATATATATATATATAATATATATATATATATATATATAGGGTCTATATTAGAAGACTGAAGACGCATTCTTTTTAATGCATCTTGGTCAAACTTAAAAGGCTGAAAACACAAAATATCGAAGTGGCTGTTAAGCAAATTCTTTCCCTGGGAAAGAATTCACTTGGCTGCTTCTGTACTTTTCCATTTTTGGCACTGTAGTGCGGTCTCTCGTGGTATATTTAAGAAGGGGGGTGTGGGGGTGTGCAGCCTGCCCACATCGAGGGTGTGGGGGGGTGAAGCCCCCCACTTAATGTAATGTTTGAAATTGATTTTTATTTATTTTTTTTTTGTTGTTGGAACAGCGATTTTTTTCCATATGGGTCTAACTGACTTTATTGAAAGCCCACTTCATCAAATCTCACTTCATTGACACTGAAAATATCAAAATGAATTTCATCAAAGCAGCGGAACAAGGAACAGTTTCCCACAGTGAGTAACTTGTTGTGCGAGATGGTGAACTTTGTCCTTTTCCTAACAGTAGTGCAATCTCAGAGTTGATATATTTAGTTATGGAGGTGTGGGGGCTCATAGCCCCCCACCTGGGTGACTTGGGGATGGTGCAGTTTATGTTTTGTTTCTGTTTGGGTAACTGGTTACTTATCATAGGAAAACCTTCCTTGTTTTGCTGCTTTGATGATGTGTGTTTCGATATTTTTAGTGTCGATGAACTGAGAGTCGATGAAGTGGGATTTCGACAAACTGAGGTAAATATATACATACATATATATACACACACACACACACACACACACACACACACACACACACACACACACACACACACACACACACACACACACACACACACACACACACACACATACACACAGACATAAACATAGAGCCAGAGACATGGGGGGATAGAAGAGACATAGAAGGAGTTGGAGAAGGAGGGGAGAATGGAGGGAGTCATTAAGGATATCCACACCTCCAGGCTAGTTGCTCAGCATAATGCATCCAAGATTATCCAAGTGCAACTAACTCTGGGCAAGACCGCAATCCAAATTGTAGCTTGCTACAAATCTCCCAAGATGCTATCCTCCAAAAAAAGCCAGTCTGGTGGTCCCTTGCCATAAACAAACTCTACAACAGAAGAAAGAAACTGTTGCAAAAAAGAGTAAAATCCCATGATTGGAGGAACTCCCTGGTCAGCCTCAGTAAGAAGCTGAGATCCCTCATAAAATCCTCCAAAGCTAGTTATAAAAACAAAATCACCATTGATTCTAAAGACAACCACAAAGCATTCTATAGCTATGTCAAGAATCTCAATGGCAACACTCAGATCTGCTCTGAGCTACAGCACAATGGCACTAAATATACAGAATCAACTGATATTGCCAACATCCTGGCAGATAGGCTCAGTGCTAACTTTACCCCCCCCCTCTCACCCCGCAAAGTTCCTGTAATCACGGCTTCACAGGTAAAAAACACACTCTCCAAAGCCAAGAACACAGCATCCATGGGACCTGACAACATCCCAGGCTGTGTTCTACATGAACTACAGAAAGAACTGGCTCCCCACCTAAGTACCATGTTCAATCATAGCCTCACCTCAGGCTTTGTGCCCACTGAATGGTGCACAGCAACGGTTATCCCACTCCACAAAGGGGGAGCCACCACAGACCCTGGGAACTACAGCCCCATTAGCCTGATGAACCTGGTCTGCAAGGCTATGGAACGTATCATCATGGAACTTATAAACAATGACATTGGTAATCTCCAATCTCTGTACCCTACCCAGTTCGGGTTTGTAAAAGGCAGATCATGTCTCCTAAACCTGATAGACTTCTTTGAAGCGGTCACCAAAGCCGTAGATGAGGGTAAGGTGGTTCACACAGCCCATCTAGATCTCAGGCTTTCGACACCATCCCCTGCTCTGGAATTATAGATAAACTCACTAAACTAGGTATAAATCCCTTTGTCACAAGATGGGTTGCCAAATGGCTCACTGACAGAAACCACACTGTGAAAGTAGCAGACTCCAAATCCAACTTCAGACCAGTGACACGTGGAGTACTACAGGGTACAGTCCTGGGTCCTCTCTTGTTTGATATCTACTTCTCTGAAGTGCAGGATAACACATAAGGTCTTTGGCTAATGAAGTTCACAGATGACTGCAAACTAGGAGCCATAATCAAACTCCTAACGATGTGGACATCCTACAAAAGGGCCTCAATGAGACAGATGCCTGGTGTCAAAGCCATGGCCTCAAGCTCAATGCCAAAATGTGCATTGCCATCCCTTTTGGTAAAAACTCTGTACCCATGAACTACCATATAGGTGGTAGTCTACTTAACACCGAAAGTGTGATAAGAAACCTTGGGACACAGGTGGACAGTAGTCTCTCCTTTGATAATCACATTGCCACAGTAATCAGGAAATCCTTCTACGTGGCACACCTCATTACAAAAGGTTTCTCATCCAGGAAAAAAGAGGTCATTGTTCCCCTCTACTCGTTACTCACTAGACCCATTATAGAGTACAACGTCCCTTTTGGTATGTACCTCACAAGACATCTACAACAACTGGAAAGGTTGCAGAAATACCTCACAAAGAGGATTACTGGCCTCAAGCAGATGCCCTACGCAGACCATCTCAAAAAACTTCAGCTTTACTCCATTGCATATCACCTGTTCAGAGGTGATCTCTGCCTAACATACAAAGCTATGTCAAACCCAGAGCTGTTGGAGATGCTCCACTTAAAGAAATCCCAATCCATCCGAGCTACACGCTCTAGGGGCCTAAACATTGTCACCACAATAAACAGAACATACTGGAGAGATCGATTCCTGTCCCAGAGACTTCCCATACTCTGCAACAAACTACCTATCTATATCAAACAAAGCTCCTCATTAGCACGCTTCAAAAAAAATCTTGATGATTGTATGGGAGATAGGAAATTCACCCCGGGGATCACTTCTGTGGCTCTGCTCGACAGGGGCACAGGAAAATAATTTTCTTGGGTGATGAAAGCCAGGGTACTGTTTGGCTAGGCTTATATAGGCCCTAGGGCCAATAGCCTAGGACCTACCTATCAACCTATGAGTCCAGTAAACAGTAATGATTTGTATGACATGTGTCTTATTCTAAGGCTGTAAAGGCAATTGTTTTCTGTTTCTGCTGCTATTTGCTTTGTGATGTGTATCATCCTTGTTTCATCTCACTTTTTTATATCTAGGCCATCTCAGTCTGTTATTGCACACCCAACTGCACATGGTAAGCACATTGTCTGTATTTCTATTAATGTCTGAAAGGTAGATGTATGTGTAACTGAAAGTTATTTGATTTCATTCCATTAGCACATTTTAATTTCTAATATATATTTCACATTATATAGGTTTGATCATTGTTTATTCTATTTTTCTGGGAGGGGGTTGTGTTGCTTACTTGTTATCATAGATGATCCTGCCAGTGGCACTGTGAAACTGCTGATGCCTAATGATGATGGCGGCCATGAAGCGGCCAGTATGCCTACAGATACCGATGAAATGGAGCCCTCTGATATAGGACAGGTGGAGGGTGATTCCTTTAATCAGGGTTTTGTGGTTACTCCAGTTGCAGAGCTAACTGATTCTCATCTTCTTTGTAGCCATCATGAGGGTGAGAGGCCACAATGGTAGGTTTGTAAAGGTGCTCAGAGGAGACCTGCTATCCACTCTGCTGCTGATTTTAGTGTGTCAGTAGGTGTCACACAATGTACGTGCGGGGCTGTCATGGAGGCAATGGCACATTCCACAAGGGCCTCAGAAGAGATAGTATTAGTACTAAACATTGTGCATTCTGACATGGGCCACTGCCTGAACTGTGTAGGTGACTCTTTGGACAGGATGAATGACACACTGCATCAGGCAGTGTCTGTAATGGAATGTTTGCTGGGGGAGGGTCGGCATCCACATGGCTGTAGAGCAGGTACATCATCTGGTGTTTGCAAAATTGGCCATGTCAGATCTTGCTCCCTTAGTGGCACTACTTCCACTGCTCTATCAGTGATTGTAGTGCCCACACACAGATGTGGTAGGCCACATTGTCATACTTTTAGGCATAGCTGTGATGACAGCTCCTCCAGAAGACATCATTCACATTCAGGTAGCACATAAAATTCAAGCCACAGCCATGGAACTAGCAGAGCAACTCCTTCCAGAGGATGTTCTTCCGGTCAGGGTGATGACACAAAACTGACTTGCCTACACTGCATGGCTCACACCTGTCCGACATAGCAGAACGTAGTGCTAACACAGTGCTTGATTGTGTTCATGCAGATACAAACATTCAACAAATACTTGCACATAGCACCACAGTACACACAAGCATACTACTTATATAAGCAGTACAGTGGACTGCTAAACATATCTTGCTACTGGCCCTGCAGATTGTAATAAAAAGGAATACATTTTGTTTTACTTGCACACACTTACATCGTTAGTGTCGGGCTTACCCTCCTGCCTCCACCCTATGCAAGTGATGACTGTGCACTGCCCTTTGTACATTTCTTTGTGACTTCAGGTTGCATATATGCCCGATCCACAGAGTGGATAGCTAATGCTTGCTTGCTCAGAACCTTCCTTTAATATAAATGTATTGCAGAATAAATAAATGCTTTTAATCATAGCTCATAATCAGTTGTGAATGATTGCTACTGTACTTGCTGTCACTGAATTTCTGTTACTGCTGTTACTCATCAAGCCATAGTAGATTTTTCCATCCTGCTTATTGCTATACTTGTGCAAATGATGCTAACATTGACCTGCTCACTGGTTTATATTCTGTGGTCAAATTAAATGTTTGATGCATGTTACTGGGCAAAATCCATAGCTGTGTATTGCAACCATCAGTCATAAGCTGTTACCGACATTACTGTACAGCTGAGACATGTATCAACTTAGGGATATAAGAGAATTTACATAACACAGTAATCATTTATATAACTGTATTGCTTTTTCTATACAGGTTCCATACTTACCTCGGTAATAATGCAGATACAAGCTATCTCCTTGAGGGGTAGCCTGTGTGATGCTAACAGAATACAACCACTATATGGTTAAGTAAAGTTTATGCAGTTTGGCAGGCATCATTTTTAATATTTGTATGTGCTAAGGCTGTTATTCTTTCATATAGTTATTCAGTGTATGTTTATTCTTTCATATAGTTATTCAATGAATGTGCTATCATTTTCCTCTTAGCCAGAACCATGGCATATTGTGCACACCTACATCTGCCAGCCGCATCTGTGGCTGGTGGTTCTCCCTCAGACTCTTCATCTGCATCTGATGGAGCTGCTGGTCCTGCCTATGGTACTGAGAACTATGATCAGTTTGCCTAGTTGTCATTGTTGAAGCTGTATCCTGAGAATGATATTGTGTAACATGGAACAGACTATGAGTATTTTGGTAGAGGTTGCTGAGTGGTACTGCAGGGCATCTTCTGAGGTATCTAGACACCAGAATCTTGATTTGAGCAAGCTAAAAACACATTCTATGATATTTGTAGTTTGATCATAGGCATCATTGTATCCTTGCTTGATAGGGTTGTGTGGGTTTCTCATGGGTGTTAAGAGCCATAGTCCCAGTGCATAACCTGCATCCCCCATCTAGCTGCCTTTGTGGACAGTCACCAGTAGCAAACCTTGTGTACAGCCCACAGGTGTGCCATATTTTAGAGTCATGAAAGCTGTTGGGGTTACCTGCACAGACACTGTAGATGATCCCTTGGGCATTACAGACAACATTGTAGTTTACAGAGTATTAGAGAATGGACAAACTGTACATCAACACCCTGACTGGAAAACAAATGTTCTCCAGCAGGGTATTAATGTATAAGTAATGCCCACTGAAAAATGAATCAGCTGCTTTACAGCAGCATATCAAGCTGCCATGGAGCGCGGACAGAAAAAAAAAATAATGGCCACCATAATTTCACACTCGCTAGAAGTGCTTCTGCTATTTAGCAAGTGTAAAATGCAAAAAAAAGAAAATTAAAAAGTGTGTGTGTGTGTGTGTGTGTGTGTGTGTGTGTGTGTGTGTGTGTGTGTGTGTGTGTGTGTGTGTCTGTGCTTATCTCTGTGTGTATGTAAGTGTATGCATGAATGTGAATGAAAGCAAGATTGATCGAGCCATTATTTCCCCCTCGCTAAGCAGCACTTTAGCTGTTTAGCAAGTATAAAACTAAATATAACAGAAAAAAGTGTGTGTGTATGTGTATAAATTTCTGTTTCTGTATGTGTGTTTATGTTTCTATCTGTGTGTGTGAATCTGTGCTGGCGTGCATGAAAGCAGGTTGTGTGTGTGAGAGAGAGAGTAAAGAGTGACAGCAATCCAACACTGGGAGCAGCAGCATTCAGGAGGTTTGTGTACCTCTCACGACTTAGATCCAGTTAACTGAATAAAACCTAAAATAAAGGGGGAACAAAGGCTCACAGCAGGAACATAACTTGTGTTAGCACACATTTTCTGAAGGGCAAATGTTTGTGTGTCAGGGGGGGGGGTCTGTGTGAGAGAGGGAGAGACAGTGAGATGATGGACCACTGGCAGCAGCAGGTAAGTTTATTTACCTCTTAACCTTTTAGTTCAAGAAATCTGGATAAAGCCATAAATAAAGGGGGAGCAAAGGCTCAAAAATAGGAACAAATTTTAAATGTCGTACTTAAAAAAATTAAAAAGTACGTTAAATAACAGGATTTCTGTTAACATGAATTTTATGAAGGAAATAAAGTCTGACGTATATCATTATTTAATGACTTCAATCCCCAGTGACTAGCAAGAAACCATTTTATCAGTAAGGGATAAAAAATAATCTAAATATCTAGATATTTTTTAAAAATGATATATTATGGATGTAAAATGCTTCCACTGACACCATTTACATATACTACAGCAACTTTGAAACATTAGGTGGAGGAACTACTTTACATCAAAAATATATAAAAAGAATAATATAGTAATAAAAAATATAAATAAGTAAGTAAAGCACAACAATTTTACAGAGATCTCATTCTCTAAGCTCAATAATAGCCTCCAGGGTGTGTGTTAATGTGTAATTAATGCCATTCCAGAGGTGTAGATGCCCTCCACTGCAGTGTCGGGCCACATAATAGCCCTGGGTGGGCATTAATTATACATTAACACACACACACACACACACTGTCAGGCATTATTTTTGCATATCCTTTTCTGTTGATGTACCTCCTTCAATGTTCATCAGGTGGGGCTTTTTGTTTTCTATGTGCATGCAATCTACAGCCCCCAAAACTTCAGAGAAAGGCGTTGTTGCTTAAAATTCATGCATGGTTCTTGCCCTCTCCTGTGGGATGTGTGGGAAACTAATATGCTCCTTTGCATGCTGTAGCACTGCATTCAGAAACTGATGTAAGATTTTGGAAGCTGAGGCCTGTGATGCCCCTAATACATAACCTGTGGATCTCTGGAAAGTACCTGTATCTAGCATACATACTGCTACACACAGGAGTTTCTCCACCATTTCCTTGAAGTCTCAGATGGGGGTGACAGAGGTTGCATATTTCCTCTGGTGTTTTCCCATTTACCCAGTATCACTTTGCAGTTTCTATGTCATGTAGTCAATTGTAGGTTAAATGGGATCCAAACACTTTTCTTCTTCTTGGCAGAGGTCTGGCAGTAGCAGCAGCAGCATCACCTTGAATTAAAGCCCGTTCCACATATAGGTTTATAAAGGCAGCAGCAACTGCAAATATGGTTTTTTTTAAGTGTAATCGTGGCTGTACTCCAAAGAGTGAGAGTACACGATTGTTTTATAGCTTCATGAATAGCTCCACTGTGTTGGATTAGTTAAATAGCATGCAATTCAGCTACTCATGTTGTCGTTAGCATATTCTGCCATTTATACTTGTTTTGCAGTTCTACAGTTAGAGCCATTTAATGAATATAAAATGTAAAATCACTTTTTGACAAGAGAGGCCATCATTCTCATAGAATTGATAACATCATTGATGAAGTTAAAGCAAAATGATTTTATAAATCTTCACCAATTTTAAGATTTGGTTTTACCATTAAGGGTGTAGGATCTGAAGATAATAAAAGTTATTTCATTAATGCTTTTCCTATACTTATCAGTGTTGACAGTGAAAGTGAGAATATTAGAACAATTATTTTTGATAACTGGAAAATCATTGCAGGCAATCAAGACTTGATTAATGTAGTAGGTAAACCCCCTCATTTTGTTTACAAAAGATCTGCTAATTTTAAGGACCGGCTTGAAAGATCTAAATCTGTTTACCAACCAAAAATGGAGTATTTGGCACTTACATGTGCAAAGATTGTAAACGTTGTAGGTTCGTCAATACTGGCCAAGTTTTTCTACTGGCACACAGTGGAGAAGAAATTTATAGCAATGGAAGATGGAATTACAAATCCATCCAATTGCATATCTTGCAACCTGTGTTTACTGCAAGGGCTTCTATATGAGCAAAACCCCTAGAATGCTCTTGCAGAGAATTAATGAACATACACTACCAATATTGAGGGATAATGATACCAATACCTTAGCTAAGCATATGTCCTCATGTAAAGATTAAAACTAATGTATTTTTTGTTTTAGAACAAATCAAAATCTGATTTTAACATGGACAGTCTGAACAATATTTTAGAAATTTATGACATTAAATGACAGCTTAAACTGGCTACAGATATTCCTTCTGGGTTAAATGAATCAATCAATATGTAAAATAATTCCAGAAGATGGGATAGCCAAGAAAAACATCAAAAATAATAATCAACCACAAAGGGTAAACAATTTTTCAAACAAAATATTTTTATAAATGAATTTAGGTCTATCGCTACTTATCTTAATTAACTCAGAGTTCCCTTTTAAGATGTTCTAATTCTTTTCTGAGTTAATTAACATAATTGGAGATAGACCTACATTCATTTATAAAAATACTTTTTGTTTGAAAAATTGTTGACTGTTTCTTTCTCCAAAACTACTACTACTATTAATGAAAGAGATAAGGGAATGTACAAAGTGGCTTCTGTAGTACCTGTAGGTTTATTCTGGATTGACCCTTTGTTCGGTTGCCACATTTGAATAGAACTATTGCCATCAATGGTGTTTACAATTGTAACACAAGAGGGATAGTATATATTGCTGTTTGTTCATTCTGTAATGAGTTCTATATAGGCATGTCTATGGGATGTTTGAGCAAAAGAATTAAGGAACACTATTATTGTATTAAAACAAAGAATAGTAACAACACTTTGTTTAAACATACACTTGAGTAAAGTTGGTGTTTTCCTCCTGTTTGGTCCTGTTCTGCCAGTGTGGTTGAATCAATCAATATAAAATGTATTTTAAAAGCCAGATGTTTGTGAATCATTTTTCTTGTACTTATAAATATTTTCTTTTGCACATTTTTATTGTATTCTAAACATTTTTATAAGTGCTTCACTGTAGAAAAAGTGTTTCTGGGATGTTTGTATTGTTTACTTTGATAATTTAATTGTAGTGATCTCTTCTGGTGCCTTGAAAGTCAGCTGACTTGTAATCACATGACTGATTCAGTATTTAAAGTTAGAGTTTTCTTCTGTTTGACCATTTTCTGATGAAGCTGTGGTTATGATTAAAGAATGAAAGCACTTCCATTCAAGTGTTTCTTTTATTTTTTTTGTAAGTTTGTTGGTACACTTTGGCATTGCCTTTTTTGTTATGTTTTAGTTTGTTTCAATACAAAATAGCAAGCTATCATGTGCTTGGTGCAACACAGCCCGTACACAATAGCTGCACTTAGTGAAGCCCTGTGCCTTTTAAGCTCTTTTAGGTAGCTTGTTGAATGGTTAGATAAGTTGGGTATAAAGTTGTATGACATTGAGTGAATAGATATGCCCTTTAAATTAGATAAGCTATAGAATATGTTTTCCTAACTTTGGATATGCATGGCGGTCAATGTTTAAATTGTTATACAACATTCCTCCTCTATCCTTAATAATGGTGTCAGTCTTTTTATAATTTTGACATTTATCTTGTAATCATGTGTCATTTTTTGTCAAGTCTAATGATTTGTTTATTGTTTTTACTACTGCACTAGTTATATTCTTTTTGTAGGCATTATTAGAAAAGTTCAGCATCATTTATTGAAGCAACTGAGACAAATTTGCAGGCATCAGCATATCTTGCAATCTGCAGCACATTTCCTCTTTTATGTCTATGAAGAATACTCCAAAAAGAAGTGGCCCCAGTATGGAGCCTTGTGGAACACCAGTAGTAATCCCTTTTTGGGAAAGATAGGTAACCCCTGCCTTCATTTGTTGTATTCTATTTCTTAACCAGTGTTTTGCCCATTTTATTATATGTGAATTGACATTCAGTGCTGTTAATCTGTCAACTATTTCCCCTTATGGAGAAGAGTGTTTAATGCTTTAGGTCAAGATAAGCAGCATATCCTGACAGCCCTTCATCAAATGCTGCTATTAACTCTTCAAAAATTAGTACAAGATTCACAAGACAAGTCTTCTTCAAACATACCAGAATGAAAACTTTATTCAGTAAAATTATGTCAGCATAGTGGGCACCACTTAGCTAATGAAGAGGCATTAGTTTTGTAGAACATATTAATACATGATAACAAAATTATTTTCCAAGTTTGAATATGTGTGTTCTTTAAAATTATAAAACAGTCAGGTTCTTTCAACTTAATTAAAATGTAAAGTATATGTATGCTCTGAATTTTAAATCTTGCAGGAAAAAAAATATGTACCGATATCTGTTTAATTCATACTGGTTTCCTAAAGAAGGCAAGACATATCACTTTTGTAATATGAGGAGATTAATCATTGCTTGTAGCATAAAGGAAGTGTATATACCATACATTTCCTAAAATATACAGCCATCCTAAATGTTTTGTAATAATCACTATGGGAGTAGTGGCATCTATTCATTTTTTTTTCTTTCTCACTCTTGGCATCTGTTTCACTCAACAGAGATATCCACTATCACCCAAAATGTAACCCTTGTCAAACTTTTTGATGTCATTATTTTTTTATTTATGTTGCTTTCCTCCCCTGGACCTTACCCTATAGTTCCTGTACATTCACCCAATTATGAATGGAAACTGGGTATTCCCTGGTTAGGCAGGAGCTCTACAGCCCATTAGTTCCTGCTCAGAAATCCCTATCATTCCTCATTCCCCAATGAAAGTTAGCTGGTACTGAGAAAGGGAGTTTGCTGACTCCTGGGATGGCCCACCCTCTCATCTTAGAAACACTGCCTTCCCTCTTAGCACCTCCTCTGAAAACCACAGTTGGTGCCACCCAAGAGGACTTGTGCCTCTGTATTATGTCCCTTTGCTCTGCATTGCATGGCTGCACCAATGGCAGAGCAGGATCAGCCGGCTAGGAACTCTAATATGTCAACACCTAGTACTCCCAAGTCTCTCCACTTATGATGGATGAACAGACAGTGACTGCTCACCCCCATCCTCCTTGGCCAGTTCCTACAAGCACCCAAGCTGCTAATGGAACTCAGGACACCTGAATATAGTCAGGGCAAACTCTCCCCCATACCACAGAGGGGGCTTACACTTTCCGACATCCTTAACAAACTTCTTCTTGCTGTCCAAACCTCACTAAATTTTTAATACTTTTACAATACGCCTTCCTGTGTTTGACAATACTTAGCCTTCTGAATAGCAAATATCTTTGTTTTTTCTAAAAGCATTTATCTCCCAATCAATCATTTCTGTTTTAAGACAATTTCTTGTGTCCCTCATAAGCTTTATAACTTCATTTTCATTTTTCAAAGAGTAATTTTCATCTGCCTGTATTTTAAGAATTTACCTGAAGTCTTTATATTTGTTTGTCTGACTCAATTTAATTTATTACGCATGCACATATGTTCTGTCAAATTGATCATTTTTTTTGTTAACAATCATTCAAACATCTCATTTAAAAGAATAACCTTGTTTAGAATATTGCTTTGTGCAAACTGGTTAAATTCTGTTGAATTCCTCTTTATTAGCAAAGTTGAATAGAAATAATTTCATTCAACTTCATAACGCTGTTTCTTTTTTCAGTGAACTCTTTAATAATTAAAGCCACCGTAATCAGTTTTCCTGCTCACCGGTAGCATTTCTGTCATCAGCATAAAACATTTAATTAACTGCTTTACCTTTAGGGATGGTAGAAGCTATGTCAGTTGCAGGCAATTATTTTTCAGTGTTCAGGTACTGAATCCCTTTGAACTGTGACCACTGCTCCAAAATCTGAATATAGAAAATGTCACTCAAAGGCAAAACAGCTGAACATTTTATTGTAGCCAACTGCTGCAGAGAAGTTTCCTCAGAAAAAAAGTTTGTTTTAGTACCTACTCATCAACTTTTGCATGTGCTGCAACTAATACAAAATATTCTAAGTAGTAGGACATTGGTTTCCATATCATCAGATTGTTTGCTTGTTTCTTCTAGTGAAAGGGACTTTTTCAAAGTAAATAGTGAATTTCCAGTACATTTCAGTAGAACACCATATGTTGTCTGATGTCCTTATTCTCCTCTTAGAAGACCAAAATGCCTTGGATTGCAAGATGAACTGCAGTGCTCTTTTACTGGCCATAAATTGCATCATTTTAATTCGAAATTTGCATTTTAAACAAAACAAAATATTTACTACAGGTGGAACTGCAAAATGGGACCATGGACGTTCATTGCTCTCCTCAGTGCACTTATCACAGAAGGTTCTTTCCTGTCAGTGGTGCCTTCTTGTTAACACACCTGAATCACCATCTTTTGGTTCTTAACTTGATTACTTATTCACGTTTTACAGTACAGTATTTTCATTACTGTGGTAAAAGTCATTATAGAACAGGTCATTGAAATGAAGAGACTTTACTAATATCTTTGCGTCTCTGTAGCCCTTTTGAGTTTCATACGTCTTCATTTTGCTATTGGAACATATTAGAACATATTTTATATATATATATATATATATATATATATATATATATATATATATATATATATATATATATATATATATACACACATATATATATATATATATATATATATATATATATACACACATATATATATATATATATATATATATATATATATATATATATATATATATATATATAGTGTGTGTGTGTGTATTTATGGTAAAACACAGAAGTTCACTCTGTCCAAAATCCATTTTCAAAACAAAGTAATCAAAAAACAAATGAATCGAATATAATGAAAAACTCACATAAATGTTTTGCAAGGGTGCCTCCCTCCATCTCCCATGTGGAGGACTCAGGTATCTTTCACACCTCTGCTAACTTAAATATGTCACTTCCAAGATTACACAATTGAGGAGGAAAGGAAAATTCCTATATTTCCTGTATAAAGTGATCTGACAAAAATATCACTTTTCCATGCATTCTTCTTGAAATGTGTTTTATTCAATAAGTTTAATTAGAACAAAATACATTTGTGCATTTGAAAAAAAATATATACTTCAACCAAGAACAGTAGATAAATATAAATATGTAATATGATACAATGCTTTCACTATGAGTATGTGAAGTTCAGTATGCTGAGGATCAGAATCCTTGAATGCCATTCCCCCCTCAAAAAAAAAAAAAAAAAAAAAAGATTAAAAAATACATTTCTAAGTGATATGTTGCAGGAGGGCAAGCCCAACACACCTCTAAAAGTTATATATGCCAAATCCTTGGATGTACCTAGTCAAAAAAGGGGAAAATTACTCCTAAAAAGAGCATCATTGCCAGCATAACTTGCTGACAGTGATTTCCTGTGGAGGAGCTCTGATCATTGACATGTTGAACCTTGGGTAAATGGCATTCACGTATTCAGTCTTTGTCCACTAGTGGGGTAACATAATTTAACATAATATAGTCATGCATATGACCATTTCATACACTCTGCAATGCTGTTTATACAACGTATGTTGGTTTCATCTTCTTTGCCATCTCTACTTGCAGCTGTTGCTCCTGTGTTTTTCTACCACCATTTTTTGTTTGTTTTTGATTACTGTATGTTCTCTTCTTCCTACTTCTGTTTGCTACTTCTTCCTATGTCCTTCAGTGAATAATTTGTCAGTATGTATTTTGCACTTCAGCTGTTGTCTGACCTGCTCGTTTTCAGTCTATGTAGTAATTGTTAGATTGATTTTTCTTGCAGGAATTCACAATGGGTAATTGGTTGTTTTTTTATAAACATGAATGAGTAGAGCAGTAAAGCTGGTGTCCCTTATAGGATTTGTTTTCTGCCTTATGCCTGTTGCTTTGTAAAATAGCCTTTTTTTCCCCACAACCCTAGATGGGATAAAGAAGGTATTACTGAATAAATGATTGACCTTCAGGTAGGGCATGCTTTCCACAATAACCATACAGCTAAACTACACTAAACAAAAAAGCAAACTTGAAGTCCAAAATCCATTAACAAATTTAAACATACCCCAGAGTACACTGAGATTGACCAAAGATCAAAAATGGACTTTAATAAAAACAATAACAATCAATTTTATTCAAAATTAGGCTGTAATAAAAATAAAAATGTATTTTCATTAATGTTCATTTCCAAATTTGGTCAGCCCCCATGTGTTCTTGGATATTTATAATTATACTACACTTTGAGTGAGGTGCTACGAGTAATGTTTCCATCACAGCACTTCATGTTGTGCATACAAACAAGCAAGGACTTCTGTGGTTCATTTGTTTTATAAAGCACATTTTGCACTAGTACTTATATGAAATTATTTAGTAGAGTTCTGATACAAGTGGGCCAAGTATGAAACATTAAAATATCTCAGTATTTCATTCGGGAGACTCTAGCTATCATTTTCTGCTTCTTTTGTTTTTTCCCTCCATCCTTTTTTGTCCATAACCATTACCCAAATCAAATATGCCATTGCAATCCATTTATTAAACATTTTACACATACATTTGTAAAACTGTACAGTCATAATCATTCTAAATTTATCATCAACACTAAATACAAATTCCTAGTTGAATAACACAGTTCCTTGGCACGGTGGGGAATGCTCATCAATCACCCCTCCAATACAAGCAGCATTAAACAAACCACTCACTGTGACTTAGAGATTTAAAACTTGGAACAGTATAACACAGCTTACTTTTAAAACATGCACAACCTTCGGCCAGCCAAAACAGAGGAGCAGAAAAGGAAACAAACACCCGACAAAGAGGACAACCCTTCTTCAAACTCTTTTATAAATAATCTCTTTTCACACTCCCCTCTCTTTACCTCACTTTCTGACCCTATCCCTCACACCAACTCTTAAATCATCCCTAACTCCTTAACTTTATATACCCTGTCCTCACCCTCCTTCACATAATGCTAAGCAACCTATACCTGCCCTTCAATACAGGTGTATATGGACAAATAGGTCTGCAAGCAAATTGCATTTGCACTGATGACCACTAATGGATTTACCTTGTTGCAGGATTTCAGTGAAACAAAACTGAATTTGTACATTTTCCTCTCCAGGTTCACTAACTTGACTTCATAGACAGAACCACACGAGACTGGTTTTACATGATTGTAAATCTCAGAATCTATACTGTGATTGATGGTGCACCACTGTGGTCTCATGCCCATCATCAATTCTTAATTTTAGAAAATGCTTAATATGCTAACAATGTCTTAAAACTGACTTATACCAGTGTTTAGATAGTCATCTTATAGTCAACTTATTGTTGCCTTCATGAAACAATTGTTCTAATTAATATTTGATAAAAAATATAATTTTTAATGTATACATTTTACTGTAAAACTTTAAGCCACTGCAAGTTCAGCTGCTTGATAAAAGTTTGCAGCTTGTTTGACACTAGAGTGCAAATACTAAGATGTGAATCAATAACAAATCAGACAAGTGTACAACTCAAACAAACAAGCAAAAACACATTTTTATAGTGGATAAGCCTTCTTTTTGTTTACCTTACCATGCGCCACATCTCTCCTCTACTTGCCACTTACATACTCACTTTGAAATCACAATACAACAGTTCTGGACTTCATAGCTGCTATGTGATTGTGTTAAGGCAAGTCACACTGTTCACAAATGAGCATAGCAAAGCTGCAGTTCATAGAGGACACATGCTATTGTATGATGACTTCGAATAAGCATAAGAAAATAAAGTAATAATGAGATGCAAATGTGAAATGATGTAAAACTGAGAATGGAAATGCAGTCTTCTCCTGCCTACCTGCAATTCATAGCCAATGTTTTGCACTTATCATACTATCCACAGATTCATAATAAAAGGCAAAGTTGCACCTGTTCTATCTACTTTTCAGATCCAAGATGAAGCTGTCACTTGCCACTAGCCTTAATATTTCCAGGGTGAGCTGCTTATCTTGGTCAAGCCAAAACTGTTTGTACCCACAAGCAGTTGCCAACCAATAAGGTGGAGATATAGACAGAGAATCAATCACTATAATTTTGACAGTCATGGGGGGTAAATGCTAAACTGGGGACATGTTGGGTATCTCATAGGCTTCTGCCCTGAGAATACTTCAGCAGTTCCTGGATGTACTCTTGGCACATGTGGATTAGTGCATCTATTTCCAGGTATTACCTCAAGATGGAGTCCAGACTATGTATTTATTGAGGTGGCATGTTTCCTTGCAATACTCGGATATACTAGGTTCCCCCCGTGTTACTATTAGGGCCCCATGTCATCCATAGGGGAATGGTGCCACAATAGGAAAGGCTATCATTCCATCAATTGTTGGGTAGTGTCTGTAATGCATGGGAGTGTATCACCAACATGTATAAACATTATCCTAGCAGTGTACACAATTCACATATCTGTCACATAGGCTTATCCTACCACCTCTTTCTGCATGGTAGGATGTCCAGTGGTCATCTTGTCGGTAAGTGGCAACATATTTTTTGTGTCTTTTTTATCTTATTTAAGTATTTGTGGTAAAATTTATTGCTGAATACTAAACTATTGTTCTTTGTTTTGTCTCCCCACTCCCATTTTCACTTTTTGTGTGTGTGTGTGTGTGTGTGTGTGTGTGTGTGTGTGTGTGTGTGTGTGTGTGTGTGTGTGTGTGTGTGTGTGTTCTTTCAGGTGATGCTGGATTATGACATCAGTTAGAAATCCAAGTGAAAATGCAGAAGAGAGCTACAACTCTGCCCTATCCCAGACCCATATTGTCATTAAGATGGTCTTTGGATTCTTGAAGAGTCATTTTAGGTGCCTGGATGAGTCTGGGGGTGCCCTTCAGTATGACCCAGCAACTGCATTGCAGGATGTTTACTGTATGGTGAATTCTGCACAGCATGATCATGCACCACTCTGGTAGTGAAATGAGCCATGCTGTCATTGCAGCTCCCATTTCCAGTCCTACTCTGAGTAATGGTAACAAGCTGGCAGCAGTAGAAAAGACCCTCATGTGGCAGGCTCATGCACAGCATACAGCTGCTCAGTTAAAGAGGTGACATCTAGTCCACAACTATGGAGCATGACATTGAGGTTAGTGGGGTTTTTTTCTTATATAAAACACATAGAGTATAATTGATGCATACAGTGATATTTGCGAGCTATGCAGTGTAATGCACTGTCTGCTGTCACCGTTCACCAGACATTTTTTCTTGTCTTTAAATAATTATTTTTTTATTTCAGAACAGCTACTTCTATTATTGTTTGTAGAAATTATGCCTGAGTGCTCACTGACACCTGTTCAGTGTTGTCATAAAGCACCATATAATGAATAATCACATTTTAACTGTTTTGCACAATACTTTCTGCTGAGGTGATGCATTTAAGTATGCAAATATTGAATGCCGTGAAGTGGTACAATTAGTAAAAAGTCTTTTTTCAGTACTTAACATGAGGTCATACCTTGCAATGCAATGAAATGTATCATAACATTTTTTTATTTTTATATTACACAATGTTTCTTCAGTTTAAACCATCTCCAGAATGTAATAGACTCTGTGTAGGCACTATGTAGAGCCTACACTGAATGTATCCATGTACACGACCACGGTGCCCCAACAGCAGTGTACCATGCATATTAATGATGGAGCGCTATCGATGGAGAGCCAAGGAACATGGATAGTGAATCACTGTTGTCTGTTTTTTTTGTTTTTTTATTTTTTTAAAATGCATGTCTGCATGGAGGGCACGGAATGCAGCAATGCCAACCTGTGCTCACATGTAGACAGGTGACATCTACCAGACATCTAAAAATAGAAACCAGATGTAATTAATAAGCATAATGACATTTTATGTGGGTTTTTTTAATTTGGCATTTGTGCTACGTGGAGAGCAGCTAAGCCGAGTGGAGCTCATACATACATGACAAGCACCTTCCAGACATCAAAATATAGAAACCAGTTGTAATGAATTGTTTATTTATTGTTGTGTTTAAGCATGCTCAGCAGTGCTAACAGGTAGCTCACTGATATATGTGAAGGTATACTGGATTTCTTAATATCCATGTAGCTTAATGGGTATAGTTATGGCTGTATGTGTAGTAGGTTCAGGGTTTGAATACATGGAAGTCAGAAGTTGTCTGTATTTTTTGTTCCACATCTTATGGACAAAATTTTTAAATTTTAAAATATGGCTCCCCTGAGCTCTGCACAACTGTGCTCAAACCTGCTAAGCACTACATAAACATGGTAATGGCTGCTAATGTTTGTGCAGTGCTCAGCTTCACTAAAACCATGATAGTGCGTGTTTGCATGCTGCTTAGCTCTGTTTGGCTGGTTTGCTCTCTGCCAAGCACCGCAACACTTTTTTGAATGTTGCTCATTGATATGTAAGGGTGGGAAAACAGCCTGTATAAAGCACACTAGGCGGGAATTCTGCAGAATCCATTGGGGTTCAATCATCTTTCGATATGGCTGATGGTGTTGGAGAAGGAGTGCACTTTCAGGTGTAGCAATGGGGCATTCAGGAGTCCAGGGTCATGGTTGGGCTCCTTATAAAAAAGCATGATGATAGGCTGCTGCAGGGCAGTTTCCAGAGTTCAGAGTGTAAGCTGGAGGCCTGGGACTGGCTGGCCAGAGAACTCACCAGTGTTACTGCTATCCCCCACACAGGTGAGCAGTGTCATCACCACCATGATGACCCGAAAAGGCAAAAAAGGAGAACCTTGGACACATGGGTCCAAGAAGTGAGAGCTGGGAATGACCCACAAGTATGTAAGTACTTTTTCCTCTTTTTTACCAATATGTAATCTGAATGTCTGCAAACTGGTATGCAGGTTGCACTGTGAGCGTGATGAGTATGGCTGTATAAAGCCAACTGTAGTGCAATAAGCAAGAAAGAGTAAAGCATTAACTGCAACAAAGTATATACAGTAAAGTCTGTAGTGCAATAAAGTTTGAATTAGAGCTGTAGTGCAATAAATGAATAATAACAACTTTAGTTAAATAAAAACAAGAAACAATACCAAATACAGCAAGGAAAAGGGAGTACATCAGAATTGTCTTGTCATAACCATTGTAGTAGAGCTGTATGCATTGAGTCTGTAAGGTAAAGTTGCTGCAGTCAAGTTTAACCCTGCAATAGCTGTAGAATGTGATTCTAATGGCTGCACATTGTATTGCTTAACTCATAGTACTGTTCAAGGTTTTCTCTAGGCCAGTACTGGTCACATAATGCTCTGTCTTCCACAGGCATCAGGTAATAAAAGTATATGGGTGAGGAAGCCCACTCCATGGCCAGATGTTGTGTGTGTGGACTTCACAAATATTGCAAACCAATAACAGTAATATGTGTTCACCAGTATTGTTGAAAGTGAAATAAAGCTGTAGTAATATATGCAGTATGGTTGTATACCATGCATGTGTTTTCATTGGCACTGCAATCTAGTAAAACACTGTAAAAGTACTAGAATGCTAGAGGAAAGTTTTGTAACCTGTATTGCACAATTCATAGTATGTTTCCAGGTGGTCTCCAGGCAAGTATCAGTCACCTGGTAATCAGCAGTACCTCAGTAGCTCAGTCTGTTAAATTATTTGTACACTATACATTTTGCCATGCACAGTCCTGGGTTCAAATCCAGTGCTATGTAGCACTACATTTTCAGCATCGGTCACGTAATGCTCACAATTTATCTCAAAAATGTGATGGGTGAGTTAACCCATATTATGAACAGGTATTGTGTTTTGATCTCACAGAATGTTACACTCAACAGCAAGAATGTGTGCATCAGCATTGTTGATTCAGAAATAAAACTGTATAATCCTAGTATGCCTGCATCTCCTGCATGTCTATACTATCCTGCTGCAGTCAGTTATTAAATTATTTGCAGATGTCCCCTGCAGTCACAACTAGTAGGTTCTGCTCCCTTGCCAACTGCTTTCATGACGGCAGTCTGGTTTAATTACTGTATCCAAACATGCCTCTCAAGTGTCACAATTTCTTGTAATGTAAATAGAATTGACTAATCCATCTGTCACATGTTTACTAGATAATTATTACCTGAATGCAATATATTACCAAATCCATTTACAGAACACCCTGGTAGTTATATAAGTCCACATTATGTGAAACTATTCTGAGTAGTTCTGTACCTGCATTTGTTAGTGCTTGGCATATTGTCTCATGCAATGAACTTGAGAGGTATGCATGTGCTACAACAGCTATAGGAAAATTGTAGTCACTGTAATCACAACTGTCAGTACACACCTGTAAAGTATGTATGACCAGTGCTGTCAGGGATATCATCTGCAGTGTCACTAATGGAATGTTTTTCTCTCTCTCTCCACCCCTTATCTTAATTTATTCATTATTGTAATGTATTATTATGATTTAATATTAACATATTTTGTTAAACTAATGGAAAATGTGGTTGATTATTGTTATGTTTTATTTAAATTGCTATTTGTTATATATTGAAATTTGGTCTGATCTGGGTTTTATGACCCAGCAACTGCATTGCAGGATGTTTACTGTATGGTGAATTCTGCACAGCATGATCATGCACCACTCTGGTAGTGAAATCAGCCATGCTGTCATTGCAGCTCCCATTTCCAGTCCTACTCTGAGTAATGGTAACAAGCTGGCAGCAGTAGAAAAGACCCTCATGTGGCAGGCTCATGCACAGCATACAGCTGCTCAGTTAAAGAGGTGACATCTAGTCCACAACTATGGAGCATGACATTGAGGTTAGTGGGGTTTTTTTCTTATATAAAACACATAGAGTATAATTGATGCATACAGTGATATTTGCGAGCTATGCAGTGTAATGCACTGTCTACTGTCACCGTTCACCAGACATTCTTTCTTGTCTTTAAATAATTATTTTTTTTATTTCAGAACAGCTACTTCTATTATTGTTTGTAGAAATTATGCCTGAGTGCTCACTGACACCTGTTCAGTGTTGTCATAAAGCACCATATAATGAATAATCACATGTTAACTGTTTTGCACAATACTTTCTGCTGAGGTGATGCATTTAAGTATGCAAATATTGAATGCCGTGAAGTGGTACAATTAGTAAAAAGTCTTTTTTCAGTACTTAACATGAGGTCATACCTTGCAATGCATTGAAATGTATCATAACATTTTTTTATTTTTATATTACACAATGTTTCTTCAGTTTAAACCATCTCCAGAATGTAATAGACTCTGTGTAGGCACTATGTAGAGCCTACACTGAATGTATCCATGTACACGACCACCGTGCCCCCACAGCAGTGTACCATGCATATTAATGATGGAGCGCTATCGATGGAGAGCCAAGAAACATGGGTAGTGAATCAGTGTTGTCTGTTTTTTTTGTTTTTTTATTTTTTTAAAATGCATGTCTGCATGGAGGGCACGGAATGCAGCAATGCCAACCTGTGCTCAGATGTAGACAGGTGACATCTACCAGACATCTAAAAATAGAAACCAGATGTAATTAATAAGCATAATGACATTTTATGTGGGTTTTTTTAATTTGGCATTTGTGCTACGCGGAGAGCAGCTAAGCCGAGTCGAGCTCATACATACATGACAAGCACCTTCCAGACATCAAAATATAGAAACCAGTTGTAATGAATTGTTTATTTATTGTTGTGTTTAAGCATGCTCAGCAGTGCTAACAGGTAGCTCAGAGATATATGTGAAGGTATACTGGATTTCTTAATATCCATGTAGCTTAATGGGTATAGTTATGGCTGTATGTGTAGTAGGTTCAGGGTTTGAATACACGGAAGTCAGAAGTTGTCTGTATTTTTTGATCCACATCTTATGGACAAAATTTTTAAATTTTAAAATATGGCTCCCCTGAGCTCTGCACAACTGTGCTCAAACCTGCTAAGCACTACATAAACATGGTAATGGCTGCTAATGTTTGTGCAGTGCTCAGCTTCACTAAAACCATGATAGTGCGTGTTTGCATGCTGCTTAGCTCTGTTTGGCTGGTTTGCTCTCTGCCAAGCACCGCAACACTTTTTCGAATGTTGCTCATTGATATGTAAGGGTGGGAAAACAGCCTGTATAAAGCACACTAGGCGGGAATTCTGCAGAATCCATTGGGGTTCAATCATCTTTCGATATGGCTGATGGTGTTGGAGAAGGAGTGCACTTTCAGGTGTAGCAATGGGGCATTCAGGAGTCCAGGGTCATGGTTGGGCTCCTTATAAAAAAGCATGATGATGGGCTGCTGCAGGGCAGTTTCCAGAGTTCAGAGTGTAAGCTGGAGGCCTGGGACTGGCTGGCCAGAGAACTCACCAGTGTTACTGCTATCCCCCACACAGGTGAGCAGTGTCATCACCACCATGATGACCCAAAAAGGCAAAAAAGGAGAACCTTGGGAACATGGGTCCAAGACGCGAGAGCTGGGAATGACCCACAAGTATGTAAGTACTTTTTCCTCTTTTTTACCAATATGTAATCTGAATGTCTGCAAACTGGTATGCAGGTTGCACTGTGAGCGTGATGAGTATGGCTGTATAAAGCCAACTGTAGTATAATAAGCAAGAAGGAGTAAAGCATTAACCTCAACAAAGTATATACAGTAAAGTCTGTAGTGCAATAAAGTTTGAATTAGAGCTGTAGTGCAATAAATGAATAATAACAACTTTAGTTAAATAAAAACAAGAAACAATACCAAATACAGCAAGGAAAAGGGAGTACATCAGAATTGTCTTGTCATAACCATTGTAGTAGAGCTGTATGCATTGAGTCTGTAAGGTAAAGTTGCTGCAGTCAAGTTTAACCCTGCAATAGCTGTAGAATGTTATTCTAATAGCTGCACATTGTATTGCTTAACTCATAGTACTGTTCAAGGTTTTCTCTAGGCCAGTACTGGTCACATAATGCTCTGTCTTCCACAGGCATCAGGTAATAAAAGTATATGGGTGAGGAAGCCCACTCCATGGCCAGATGTTGTGTGTGTGGACTTCACAAATATTGCAAACCAATAACAGTAATATGTGTTCACCAGTATTGTTGAAAGTGAAATAAAGCTGTAGTAATATATGCAGTATGGTTGTATACCATGCATGTGTTTTCTATTGGCACTGCAATCTAGTAAAACACTGTAAAAGTACTAGAATGCTAGAGGAAAGTTTTGTAACCTGTATTGCACAATTCATAGTATGTTTCCAGGTGGTCTCCAGGCAAGTATCAATCACCTGGTAATCAGCAGTACCTCAGTAGCTCAGTCTGTTAAATTATTTGTACACTATACATTTTGCCATGCACAGTCCTGGGTTCAAATCCAGTGCTATGTAGCACTACATTTTCAGCATCGGTCACATAATGCTCACAATTTATCTCTCCCAAAGAACACAAAAATTTGATGGGTGAGTTAACCCATACTATGAACAGGTATTGTGTTTTGATCTCACAGAATGTTACACTCAACAGCAAGAATGTGTGCATCAGCATTGTTGATTCAGAAATAAAACTGTATAATCCTAGTATGCCTGCATCTCCTGCATGTCTATACTATCCTGCTGCAGTCAGTTATTAAATTATTTGCAGATGTCCCCTGCAGTCACAACTAGTAGGTTCTGCTCCCTTGCCTGCCAACTAAGCCATGACGGCAGTCTAGTTTAATTACTGTATCCAAACATGCCTCTCAAGTGTCACAATTTCTTGTAATGTAAATAGAATTGATTAATCCATCTGTCACATGTTTACTAGATAAATTATTACCTGGAATGCAATATATTACCAAATCCATTTACAGAACACCCTGGTAGTTATATAAGTCCACATTATGTGAAACTATTCTGAGTAGTTCTGTACCTGCATTTGTTAGTGCTTGGCCCTTATTGTCTCATGCAATGAACTTGAGAGGTATGCATGTGCTACAACAGCTATAGGAAAATTGTAGTCACTGTAATCACAACTGTCAGTACACACCTGTAAAAGTATGTATGACCAGTGCTGTCAGGGATATCATCTGCAGTGTCACTAATGGAATGTTTTTTCTCTCTCTCTCCACCCCTTATCTTAATTTATTCATTATTGTAATGTATTATTATGATTTAATATTAACATATTTTGTTAAACTAATGGAAAATGTGGTTGATTATTGTTATGTTTTATTATAATTTAATATTAACATATTTTGTTAAGCTATATTTTCGAAAATGTGGTTGCTTACTGTTGTTTTTATGATTCAATATTAACATATTTTGTTAAGCTAACTGTTTTGTTGGCCATATGGTTTACTTCACACTGGTATGCTGTTAACATACTGAGTGTTATGTTACATTATGTTGTGTTGGATTAATAAATGTGATGTTCCATTCTGTTAATACTAACAATGGTTTGGTAGTTACTAACTGTAACTTATTGCTTTATTTTATTTACCACAGCACGTCAAGTTAGGCTGGTTCTGGCTGATCACCCTACCTTGCCTCAACCGGCCATGGCACCAGGTCCTTGCACGTCAGGGACCCAGACCACTGGTGCTCCCTCTGCTGCCCCTGCACAACCTGTGGCATCTGGTAGTACCACCCCAGGGGATGGGGCCCAGTCCCCCTCTGGGAGAGGTGGCAGAGGGAGAGTAACCACCAGTGATGAGCTACTAGTCCTGGTGTGCAGAATAGTTCACAGTGGCTATGACCAACACCTGTGCCAGATTGAGGGTATGCTGGCCAAGCTGGTGGAGCAGCATTACCCTGATGCCCAGCCTCCACCATAGCTACCCTCGGGCAGTGAAGGAGTGGTGCCAACAGTCCTGTGGGTGGGAACATGAGTCATGTTGCTGCCATCTGGAGGTACATGGGACTCGGATTCCACAACACCCTCTCCGTCAAAGGTGTTCAACCCCCTCATGTCACACACCACCCCTGTCTGCTGTCTTGCCTGTCTTGTCTGTTTGCAAGTGCATCCTCACCTGCCCAACTTACCTCTCCCATATGTACCTATGTCTTTTCCCCAACATTTCATTCTCACCTTAAAAAAATAATGGGCACCTGTCCCAAAAAAATATATTGTCCCATACATAGCTTTCCATTTCACATATGTGTCCACTGGAGACACTTAATTTTGTCCAGTTGTTTTGACAATGCAGTTATGTTGTCTTCACCCCTCTCTCTGGGATTTGAGCATCTAAATTCATGTACAAATCTGTCAAAGTGCACAGTTGTTGCTTTATGAGAAATTGATAGCTATGGTTCTTTCCTGCACTCTTCCTGCACATCCCTCCCTGTCTTTCAATATGTTTTTCCCCCTGCTTGCCCCCATTTCACCACTTTTCTATCTCCCCTTTTCTCTTTTCTTTATATTTTTAGCACAGTGCTGCACGGCATGCTGTTACATGCAGTTTTGCTTAGCCCAGCTAAATAGAGCTATAATTAGTATATGTGTTTTTAACATTGTAAGTCACATTTACAAAATAAACATCTCTGCCATGTTTAGAACCCAAGCACATCACACCTGCAGCACACTGCATTAACTCACCATGCCACATAACTCTTAAAAAGGTGATTTAAACAAAACATAGTAATTACCAACTACAGTCATTAGGTGTGTTTCAGCGCACTACCCCACACCACTCAAACTGGAATAAACAGTAATGGAAAAAATGGGAGTGTACCTTGGATTCTAGTGCAATAGTACACTACTAGCCAGCCACACACATGATAATGGATGTAACTGAGGCCTGTGATAGCAGGTAAATGTGAACTTTTATCAGCAACATGTAGAAAGTCACCTGCTCAGGCATTCATGGCAAAATATACATTCAACTGAGACTCTGGTGCCGAAATACATCCATATGAAGCCATGCACATGCTGATGGATGTAGAAAATGTTTGTCACAGCCTGTATGTGTGCACATATATCTTCCAAGTACACCTGCTATAGCAGTGACTCAGTAGCTCAGTCTGTTAAATGACTTGCGTACAGTGCATTTTGCCACACACAGTCCAGGGTACAAATCCAGTGTTGTGCTGCATTTCAATTACATTATTGTGGCAACAGCAATTAATGGATCACTAATACACTCTTTATCCACACAAAGCATTGCAAATTAAATATCCACTTTTCAGTGCATGAAGTCACAGGCCTGCAGGTAGGGACACACTTCACATATCTGTATAGCAGTACAATATGTCACGTAGTACTCTGTTATTGACACAGTTGCCTAACATCCGTACCTTAAATACATGCCTTAATTGTAGTGTAAAGGGTACTGTCACCCTGGCACTGCCTCTGCAACAAGGTTGACACAGCTGACACAGATACACCTACAGCTTGTTGCCCTCCAAAGTGTTCACACTCTCTGCTTATGTCTACTACCTGCAGCAGCAGCTACAGCCTATGGTACACGCAGCTCTATGTAAAGGTTTCTGCTATAGACCTACCCCCTGTGGCAATGTAGTCTCCTCACCCCAGTAGTGTCCATCTCAACAACTAAGAAAGGGGCCCAGGTCTACATGAAGCCCTTATATATTGCAAAGTGCTTACATGTCATTGGCTAATGACAGTGCAATTCAGCTGCTTTGGCTGCAATTAGCATTTCAGAACTACAGATTGGTTTAGAAGTAATCACCTACTGATGGGGAGCATGTTTAAAAGGCAGGCAGCTGGCTATGGGGAACCATTCTGTATGAGACCTTGCTCACAAAGAGCATGCCTTTGTGAAACTTTAACAGACACACAGTTCAACAGAAGAATGCTGCACTCTAGCAGGTATGTAACTCTTTTTGTGCATAACAGGATTCAGATGGGAGGATAGAGGTATGGGGAATAGGGATTACAGCAGTAAACTGGTCATAGACCTGTGCTAATGACAAGTCAGTGATACTTTGCTGACTTACACATACAGGGGATGCACAATACATTAGGGTGGCATTGTCTTTTGTCAGAGTGGCACACTGGTGTTGTTGGACTGTCCATATATAGCCCTATATAGTGGTTATTATAGTACTGCTATCTGTCTGGCACTAATTGTATGACATATTATTATGTGATTGGCCTTAGGGGACACACCACAGTGGACTGGAGTGTTGGGTGTATGATCATACAGTAGAAACTGTCATGGCACCTTGGTAATGGTACTATCTCAGTTCTAGCCATACATCTAGTATGTTGTCACACTGTGGGTTATGCCATGTCTTAGCAAGCAGTGAATAGTGCTGACCATTTTACCCTTGCTATATCTGTACATAGTGGACATCCATGTATCTGATCTTGTAATGTGTTCTTCTTGTGTTGTCTTTCAGGAATAATGTACCACAGATGACACCCACCCTTCTTGGATGCAGAGAATGAGATAATCTTTCAAGGACTAAGGCAGCATCGTGACATCCTGTTATCCAGGGGGAGGCATAATAGGGAACAGCAGTCTGCATTGTGGTCAGACCTTGTTCATGATGTTAATGCCATGGGCCAACAGGACAGGATATATGAGCAGGTTCGACACTGGGCAACCAATATGATTAATGCTGCATGTTGATGGGCAGTGGATATAGCCAAGGATCATGCTGTCAGCAATGGACAGTCTGTAGTGAAACAACAACTCTCAGCCACTGAGGAATTCCTGGCATACCTAGGCACACTCGACAGTTCCCAGGCATCCGTCACACCGTACATCGTGGAGGTGGGTGCCATAGTTTCCACAGCTGAGGAGCATGCAGGTAAATTTACTGTGATCAGCATTGTAATACTGTCATACTCAATCTGTCATGCTGTAGATACATTTATGAGGGGGTTAGGTCTTTGATCTTTAGGGGGGGTTAACCTCAATTATACACTTCTACCCAGATTGTGACCAATACAATGAGTAATACAGTAGCTCTGTAAATGTGAGATATATGGATGTATTACCTTGTTGTGCTGCAACATGCAGTGGTACTGACATTACCCCACCCTCAACTTTTCACAGGTCCATCAGGTATTGCCCAAGGCCATGGTCTTGCCCCTGGTAAGTATGACACTTATTTTGTTAAGGAACAATTATAGTCCAGTATGATTAAGGGCCAGAATGAGGTCCTATGCACAAGTAATTATGTTTGTAGACAGTGTAGGATATTTTTAAATGCCAGTCCGGAAGAGGTACCTAAAGTTTTGAGAGGGGGTAGTCACAGGAGTATAGTTCAACAAACAGATAAACTTTGGCAGTTACAGGCAAGAGCAGATAAAGCTCTTGGTTTAACTGAGGCAAGGATTCTAAAATGCCATTTAAAATATAACAGGTTGAAGGTAAATACATTAGGCAGTGAAATGTGTATTTCCATGCAATTGTGAAGAGAGTTGTACTGGGTTTTATGTGTTGTTTTTCAATTATAGTTTCACACTGAGTAAGTAAAAGGTAAATATTGCTACTTATGTTTGACTTGATTTACTTCATTCAAGTGATAGTTATAAAGGTCCTGAGTTGAATATGAATTGTGTTCCTAGGCAGTGCTTTGTGGATGAAGGTGGAGAAGGAAGTTGTTTGACCACTAATCCAGTTGTGGATCTTCATTGTTATGAGTCTTCGATGCTTTTTGTACACAATAGTGCAGGTATTAATGTTCTGCTTTTTTCATTCATATTGCAGGTGACTGTGGGGATTAGAGTTTGTCCTCTACAAAACCTGACAGCCTCCACCGCATTGGGGAAACCCTGGATTGGTTGACTGATTCAGTGGACAGATTGTGGGCTGAGACAGTGTCTGTCTTGCTGGAACATGTGGTTCAAGTTGAGTGTCGGACCCGTGGACGTAGGTAAGAAAAAATAACTGCTGAGAGTCCACATCACTGTGCACACTCACGTTCCCATAGTGGCAGTACATCCAGCACTACAGAGGGAAGTGTGCTGTCCACACCACAACATGGCAAGCCATGGGCTCTTGGTCCTGGGTGGTCCCGTGGGGGACATGGTCCCAGAAGACAGCAGTTTCCATCAGGTACTAGCACCACTTCTGACCTTGGGCATGGAGGTGCCAGTGCAACTCCTGGCAGAGCCAGTTCCCTTGTTCAGAGCCAGAGATGGTGAACTGTCAACTTTACCATGTAAAGTCCACAGCTGTCCAACATACACACATGTACACATGTAGGGCTAGCACTGAGCTTGACTGTGTACATGCACAAACTCACACACCAATGTCAAATCCAGGTCACCTACAGACACACACAGCACTTCTCCATGGTCCATCTTACATCCTCTCCTCTGACTCACACACATGCTATCTACTGTATGGGCCAAACTAGGTCTTCTGCATTCCTGTACAACACCCCGTGCAAGTGATGATACCTGTGCCACATCCCTGTCATCCTTGACATCAATGCAGGGAAATGAAGCTATGTGTCTGATGCACAGGATGACTATATTACTTAACATGTAATTGTGTAATGCAGTTTTGGTTCACCATGCCAATTGTAGTGGTTAACAGGAGATATTGTATGTTGGCATTTGTCACGTGTACACCACATACATGTGTGCACCTTATGTGATCCTCATGTTGTATGTTGTTGAATTGGCTGTATAGTTAAACAATGACAGATGTGTCATGGGCTTGTTTATGCTTCTGTTACAGGAGTCTGTTGGGACAACATATGGATATACAGTGGAAATAAAGCAGTACAGGATGGCATGTCAGCACAGCAGAAATATGTCATCAACAATGTACAGCACTATAACTGCATGGCTACATAGGCTCATATGTATATAACAGGCTAACAAAGACAATGTTTGCATTCAGCATATGCATGCACCCCTAATCTGTGAGGAGGTCTGCCACCCTTCATAAGTGCTACCAGGGTTTTGATGGAGATGATGCATCTACATATATTCTGGGTCCAGTACAGTGAGTTGCCTGGCAACAATTATGATTGTTGTATTCTGCATCCCAATATGTAACCTACACATGATGTGTGTCACAGCAGATGTTTGCGGGATATGCATGGGGGGAATGTTTCATGTAGGGTGTACTACCTGTGTTACATACGTGTCTCACCAGCATGTACTATGCATACCACACTGATGCTGTTGGTGTGTAGCACAGGTGACACATGTGATAGTCCTGTCATGGATGCATGGGAGATACACAGTGGTAATTGATACCTCTCTATATGAAACCATACACATTCCCTCCAAAGCATTTTGCAGACAGACTACACATGTATGATCCTGACATAGACCCCATGTAACATGTTCTCTACAATGTATATTGGTGTACCTTGGAACCTGCGTGGCTGCTACAGTTGTACGATATGCCTGTGTAGTGACATGGCAAGGATGCCATTGCACACAATGATAGCTGTGATGACTGCCACATTCAGTATACCAGTGCCAGTCTGGGATGTACGTCCGACACCTGTCGGTATTGGTTCTATAACAATCAATGCATCCACATCTTTCCAACCACTGACAGTCAAAGGCTACAGTACTCTATGTGCTCAATCCATACTTCCCATGGTTCCATAACATGTTGTAAAATGCTCTAACAGGCTCAAAGAAATACGCTACATTGAGGCTAGCACCACTTCCAATCAGTGCATACAGGACACCACAAGGCATACAAATAGTGCAGGTTGGCTGTATGTAGGTGCGCACACTTACCTACTTACATACTACAGATCACAGTACATGGTGCACGCAACACACTTCTTGTCTGCTTGTAGTATCATTTTAGGACATATTATGCTTGATGACATACGCATAGTCAGTCCTTTGGGGGGGGGGGCCATACATCACCCACTACAAATAAAACAGTGCAAAACCCTACATATGTCTAGGTTATCAAGGTTATGCCCTATGGATACACACACACACACACACACACACACACACACACACACACACACACACACACACACACACACACACACACACACACGCACGCACCAAATGTGATGGAGTGAGATTAGAACCCCTATCTATCCAATCTTATAAACTATAGATCATGGTACTCATTGCATGCGCCATGGCTTACATCTGATATTACACTGTCAGCTGGTAGTCATAAGGTGGCTGACATTATCAGACCTTGTAGAAGAGGGCAGTGTGGAAGTTAACAGCAAGTTATCGGGCCAAAAAGTGTATAACCATTGCAGGTGGAAAGCCCATGAGGGAATGTCTGTTCATTTGCAGGGAGATATACACACAAACACACACACACACACACACACACACACACACACACACACACACACACACACACACACACACACACCAAGTGAGCTAGACTGAGATTAGAACCTCTACCTATCTAGTCTTATGCACTATAGATCATAATACTTATCACACACGCCACATATTAAGTGCGCTGCATGCAGGTTTGCAGGCACAGTACTTGTGCATCACACAAACTAGGCCTGTGTTGACAAGCATCTGTGGCCTGCAGTGTGATATTGCTTCATACTGTTATCTGCATCTAGTATCCTAGCAGTGGGATAACTGTAATTATCCTAGCTATGTGTTTACAGTTACCAGTATGGCCATATATGGCTGCTTGCAGTTACATAGGCATACCTGTGGGCAGGGACAAGTTGTCCTGTCCATACATGCATTGACAACATTATACATTACAGCACCTGCTCACCTGTGTCTGTCTACATGGTGACATCCTGCAGGCACAGTGGTCTGTGAGTAAGTGGAATTTGTACTGTTGCACCCTTAGCTTGGATCCTTTGAGCAACAGTATGGCTGTGTGATAGTGGATATTTACTCACCATTATTAGGGTATGTTGGATAATACAGACATCCACACACATAATTCTGTATATAACAGGAATGTATATATAACTGTAGCTACAAGTCTGTATGCTATGTATATGGGGGGTGTATGTATCATTTTAATATATGTAGCTATATATATCAGTACATATCTATTTGTCACTACATAGCGATAGCTACACTATGTATGTGAGAGAGCGATAATGACAGGCAGATAGGTCATTTTTTTCAAGGGTCAACAGGATTGCGCTCATTTTAACTAAGTGTATGGGCATGCCCAGTGGGAATGTCAGTACTAATAACGTGACTGTGGTCCACACCTACCTGTACTCCAGACCGGAATTTTGTAAGGGTGGTTTGGGGGGCACCGCCCCCTACATCGTGGGTGTGGGGAGAGTAGACCTCCACATATTTTAAGTATATATTATGTTCAGAAAAGAGTAATATATTGGAATTGCAAGTATCCATGTATATAGTTCCCCCCACACCCCCCTTACTATATATATATATATATATATATATATATATATATATATATATACTAACTCCAGGATCGCACTACAGTGGGGAAAATGCCATATATAACTTTCAGTGAAATATGTTTCAGTGAATTGAGTTTTCAGTGAATTGAGCTTTCAGTGAAAAGTGCACACTAATTTGACTTTCAGTGAAATGTGCTATCAATGAAATGTTCTAGACCCATATATATATATATATATATATATATATATATATATATATATATATATATATATATATATATATATATATATATATATATATATATATATATATATATATATATATACTGTGCATGTGTCTACTTCATGGAGGTGTCTGATGAACAGCATCACAGAGTGTAGCTGGGAATACCTCTAACAACAAACACTGTGGAGACAGCCCAACAAACTGGGGGAGAATGTTCCAGACATAGGGATAGAATTCTGCATCTGATGAAGTACTTTAAATGAAAACGTATTTGTGGAGTTTGTTAAGAAACGTTAATGTGGTTTGATTCATTGGAATAAAGCTGTTTTTATTCGTTTTGTGACTGGACTTCCCTTCTTTGAGTAACCTTTTACTGGGGATTTTTTGGTACCTTAGTGTGCTTTTTTACATATATAAATATATGGTTATATATGGTTCCCATTCACATTGCCAAAAGTGTAGCTCTCTGAACTACATTTTACCTAGACCATAACTCCGAAGTTATACTTCTCCAAAATGGCACTTTGTGATTGCACTGCAGTATGTATGAAAAAATATACTGTTGTCACTGTAGTGTGATCTTGGAGTTAGTATATATAATTAGCAGGGGGTGTAGGGGGTGCAGTCCCCCAAATGGGAGGTGCACTGGGGCTTGCCCCCCTTTAAAAATTAGAGAAAATTAGTTAATGTGGTTTAACTATTTTCTGCTTTGGCAAAGTGTACATACGGCGTTATGGTCTCTGCAAAGTGTGGTTCGGAGAACTGTACTTTTGGCAATGTGAATGTGATCCATATATATTTCATTTATATTATGTAATACCTTAGTTAGTATTTAAATTACATGCTAACAGTTATTGCAAAGAAAGGATTTTCTTTGTATACACCAGAAAATATTTATTAGCATAGTAATTAAATAAGGCACTCATTTCTTCCACAATACTGACTGCACATACAAAATGGCTGAATTCAGTTGGGCACCAGACCCTATTTCAAATAGTAGTTGTGGGAGGGGGTGCAGGTTGCAGTATCAAGTGAACTACCAGCACATGGTTTAGTGAGAAATTACCAGATGTATTACTGCCTTTATATGTTTATAGTTGTTAAGCAGAAAATTATCATAGCACACATTATTGTTCTGAAGTATATGTACCACATCTGTCTGTAACAATATTATGTTTTGTTTAATGAAGGTTGAATTGAAAGGACAAGAAAACTTCCTTCAGTTTCTTTATTTTTCTGTGCATGTACACCTTCTGCTTCTGCCTGAAGAAACTTCACAGACTATCTGAAACTGCAACTTTAGGTATGTAAACCATAAACCTCAGCCCCTTAATTAAACTCCTTAAACTCCTTAATCAAACCCCTCTCACTCCAAACAACCCTTATTCCCCAAATATCACTAATACCCCATGAAGCAGCTCCAATCTCTTAATATTAAACATGAACCTAAGAAACATCCTAAATAAAACTCATGAATTTCATGCAACTATCACCAGTACTCTCCTGAATTAGCAGTCCTAACAGAGACATGGTTAAAACCTCACATACTAGATAGTGAAATTCTAATCCATGGTTATAACTTCCATAGACATGACAGGACTCATAAACAAGGTGGCAGCATAGCTGTAATATATAAAAATACTATCAAACTAGAAAGACTTCAAATCAACTTTCCAGACCTCTTGAATTCTGAAATTCTAATCACCTGCCTTCAACTAAGCTCCAACAAACACATCATTATAATAACTATTTATATACTCCCAGGTAACAATCCAGACATTACTGAAGGCCTTCTTTGTTGGTGTGCCTCAACGTTTAGTCAAGAAACAAAAATAATGTCGGATTTTAGCATGGACTGGTATACCTGCTCATCAGAAAATCCCTCCTATTTTATTAACCTCCATGGTTTCTGTCAAATTATACAATCCCCTACCAGATTTGACAAACACAGCAAAAAAGAATCAATCCTAGACTGGACACTTACAAACAAAGTGTCTCTCTGTCACCACTCTGGCTGTCTCCCTGACAGTTTAAGTGATTACCTATCCACTTACCTTCTTAGGCACTGCATTTGCCCTACTAAAAATATAATTTACAAACTTGTCTGCAACAAAAGACATTTCTCCCCTGAAGTCTTCATATCCCTCCTGCAACAATGTGACTGTTCCCATTTAAAACATCTGCACCTTGGCTCGGCTGTTCAATATTTCAATGACAAATTCCTCAATATCCTAAACAATCTAGCTCCCCTTAGAAAGGCCTGTTCTAACTCCAAGCACATACCATGGTTTACCAATGACATCAAGCAGCTTCTCAAACAGAGAGACAGAGCCTGGTCCCTATACTACAAGAGCAAAACTCAAGACTCCCTTCTTACCTACCATCAATTATGTAACTTTGTCAGAAAACAAATCAGGCATGACAAAAATATATGCTATACAAAAATGCAATAAAAACACCAAAACAATCCCCAGAAATTGTGGGGAGCCATCAAACAACTACTAAAGCCTGGACAGATCACAACCCCAGCTACAACCACAACAAATTCCACAGATACCATTGCCTCACAATTTAATTCACACTTCATCACCTCTATACTCTCCCAAGCAAAACACAGCAAGAATCCCATATCTATTCCTAATTAATTAGACAAAACCCTCAATTCCTTTTCAATCAAACCATCAAAAAACATTGTTCCAAACTTAATCCCTCCTCCCTCACAGCTGACCAACTCCCCAGTGAATTTCTAAAGCTAGCAGCAGATGCCATCTCCTACCCTATAGCTCTCCTAATGAACTGTTCCACTGCTGAGTAGTACATCCCCAAACTTTGAAAAGTCTTTTATATCATTCTTCTTCACAAAGGCAGCTCCTCTATTGAGTTCTCAAACTACGAGCAAATTGCCCTCCTCCCTGCCATAGCCAAGATTCTTGAAAAATGCATACACAGACAATTCCTCGATTATCAATTTATTTTATTTATTTTATTTATTTTACATTTGTTGACCAGGCTAGTCTAACTGGATATATGTCCATTTTCAGTAGAGACCCGGGGAGAAAAGCTCCACATAAAATATACATCACATTAATAATTCAGTTTAAAGACATAAAAGTTCAATTAGTAATACTAGTCATAAAAAAATAATAGTATGTGCTTCAAAGTAGAAAAGCATATGTGATATAAGACAGTAGAACAAATTTTTTTTTTTTTTTTTTGTGTTCCCCAACGGTCAATCACTGTGGGAAGGAAGTATTTAGAAGGATGAAGAGATTCTAGAACAAAGTTATAAGTAAGGAGAAGCAGGAGAGACTAGTTTAAGAAAACAGAGATAGAAGAAATTGGGTTAAGAGGTAGATACAGAGAGTTATATGGGAGAAGACAGTTATGTTTATCTAGGGAAGAATAAGTCTGACATAGAGGTAGGAAGTGGACTATATGAGAAAACTGAGTAGAGGTGAAAAAAGCAAAGGAAGAAATGGATGATAAAGATAATTGGATGAGAGAATATTAGTCTGGGTTAGTACAGGGACATAGCCAGTGGATAGTTAGATATACTTTAAGTTTCTTTTTGAAAAGTGTAGAAGAAGAAAGAGAGGTAAGTTCAGACGGCAGTAGGTTCCAGCTTTTACCCACTGGATTAGAGAAGAGGGAGTCACCTGCTTTATTGGAGGGTTTATATACAGAAACCAGTAGTTTGTGGGCTGAGCGTAGATTTCTAAGATTGTTATATTGGCTGATAAGATTTGTGAGAATTGGTGTTTTTCCTGGATAATACAGGGTTTTATGAGTAATAATTAGTTGCTGAAATAAAATCTGATTGTGCAGTTCAAGCCAGCCAAGTTGCTTCAGATTTTGGCAGTGGCGGGTTCTAAATGGGGAGCCAGTAGCAAATGTGGCTATGCTATTATAGGAGATTGCAAGCTTGTTGAGATTAGTTTTAGATAGATTGGTGTATATAAGAGAGGCATAAAGGAGAGTAGAGATAAGGTGGGTAAGGGCAATGGTAGTTCTGGTATCTACTAAACAATAATCTCCTATGTGCATATCAACACAACTTCAGACCTAAACACAATACAGCCATTGCCCTTGTTAGTTTTACAAACTCAATCAACCAGCTTAGAAATGACAACCAGCTCATCTCGTCTATCTTTCTTGATATGCCCAAGGCCTTTGATACAGTATTCCACCAAAAGCTACTAAATAAGCTAGCTTCCTTAAACCTAACCCAGCTAGCCATCTTCTGGTTTATCATCTACTTAACTGACTACCAACAGGCAGTCAAGTGGCAAAATGAACTCTCCATCTTATGATCCAGTACGCTCAATTCTTGGTCCATTCCTCTTCACCATATTTACTAACAGGCTTTGCACAGCCACCCAGCATGCAACCATCTCAGACAACTCCTATGTCATACGTTCAGCTCCCTCCCTACAAGAACTCCTAAAAACAACCAATCTTTCCAAGACATTGAAAAATACCTCTCTGAATCTCAACTCATACTCAGTCCATATATCACAAAGCTTATGCTTTTCACTAATAGAAAAGTTCCAGTTAACTCCCCCCTTCACCATCTACTCATCCAATAAAACTAAAATTGAACCTGTCCAGCACACGAAACTCCTTGGAGTCACAATTGCCCACAACCTAAAATTTTACAAACACCTCACTCTAACTATCAAAAAGGTCCACATTCAGCTGGGTTCACTATACAGAGTCAAGTCATACCTAACCGAGACCACTAGACATTCCATAGCTAGGAATCGTCTATTCTCTACCCTTCTATATGCTTCATCAATATTCACTAACCTCAGAATATTAGATTTAAGCAAACTGAAGTCCTGCTATAACAAAATCCCAAGATCCATTACTAACCTCCCTTACAGATCGTATCACTGCACAGCACGTTACAAACTAAATTGGATTGAACTACCCAATCTCCTATACCTCAACCAACTAACTTTCGTTAATTCCATCTTCCATCATCCAGACAACTGTCCAGCACTCAATAGCTTAGTGCAGCCCTACTCAAACGATAGACCACTAAGACCCTCCAACAAACTACTACTCAAAATAACTAAATCCAGTAATTGTTATGGTAACTCTATATTCTCCCATCAAATATCTAAGTCTTGTAATTCCATGCCTCAGGCAATATTAAATTCTAGCAACACATCCAGTTTAAACTACTGCACTAATCCAGGTTGATCATTCTGTCCTTCCTTGTTCTTACAACCAAAATATCTCTTCTCTTACTAAATTCTAACATCTAAACTATACCTTCTCTCACAGAATTCCAATTTCTCTCTACCTAGCTCAAGTTCACTACTGCTCTTATTTTATCTACCTATTTCAAGCTTCCTACAGTTTCATCATATTCCCTCCTTCTTTTACTTCACCTCAATATTTCCTTAGCTATCACTGTTTAATACAAGTAACATTAGCATAGCAACAATTTAGAACAAGTAACATTACCATAGCAACAATCAGCCATATTCTTGTTCATATACCATACATATTATCTCATAAATATTTACCACCAAAACCAGATACTGATCTACTGATCAGTCATTTCGCTATGATGGCACAAGCCATTTAATGTTAGTTTGTTTGTTAGCCTTCTTCTTTTTTCCACTTTATATTACTCTTTCAATTTGTATTGTTTATGTATAAACTATTTACTACCTATATTTACCAAAGTTATGTATTCTTGATTGTTATTGATTTCTTGCATTGTTTGTGATGTGCTTTTGTAATGAAGCTTTTCTCCCCGAGCCTCTGCTAAAAAAGGGCCACTGGCCCAGTCAGTCATCCCAAGTAAATGAATGTAAAATAAAATAAAATAAAATAAATAAACAAACCAACAAATAAATAAATAACAGATTAAAGAAGAACCTACACTGAAATTATACAGAGAGATTTCAGGCAACACCCATCCCCCGAACACACAAGCTGTGCACACATATAAAAGTGTAACAATGCAGTGCAAAGATGCAGTCCTGCTATTTATCCTTGTGTTAAAGTAAATGTTGGCACAATATGAGAAGTCAGATGTGAATGCATATTTAAAGAAATAAACAGATACACTTCCTATGTAATTGAAGCAGTAACTGAATTGCCTTGCAGAGTACTAGTAGACCTATTAGAAATGTTAAGGAAAAAAGGTGAGATGCAGGTAAAGAGCAATGGTCTTATGTCTTGCCTGTTTAGCAGGTGAGGAGATTACTTATAACAGTGCTGAAAAAAACGCAGTTAGTAGAAGGTGCTGGCAATTATGAATAAAGTATTAAATGCAGTATTCTTATCTTCAAAACTGATTTCAACTAATTTTATATATATATATATATATATATATATATATATATATATATATATATATATATATATATATAGACACACACACACACACACACACATATATATATATATATATATATATATATATATATATATATATATATATATATATATATATATATATATATATATATATATATACATTTATACACATATACATAAACATATATGTAAAACTGAACTGCATGATATATAAATGCAGTATTTTGTCTTTAACAGATTTTAACTGATTTCATTATATATGCGGTATGATTTCCTTACTATACATTGCAACAGTCTATCAAGAATAGTAATATAATGACTAAAATGCTTTCAGAATAATATTGGAACCAGATTTCTGTCAGGCAAAAAAAAAAGAAATATATTATCATATATTATGTTACTATGAAGAGACTGCAAATGTAAGCCCCACCAAAACATGATAAAAATGCACTCATTCTTCCCACGTATACATAAGCACTTCCCATATCATTGTTCCCACATATAAAAGCACTTTCCATAAATTTTGTTTTAGTTCAGTAAAGATTTAATAAAAATAAAACTGATTAATAATAATACATTGAGAGATGTATAACATTATGTGTGAATTTATTCTGTGTATTTCTTCTTTGTCTCTACCCCATTTTACTCTCTTTTTTATTTTAATGTTGTTGTCTATTGTCCTTTATTTTATTTCTCTCCCAGTTCTGTTAATTTTTTATAGATCCAAATTCCTCAAGAGCAGCACAGTCACATGCCTAACAGGTTAGGGAATGTTGACCCTCATCCAGGAATATCCTCACAAGATCAGGTCAGTGATAATGGTCTTTAAGGCACCCTGGCATATGACAGCCTAGCAATCCTTACTGAACAGAGACTTTGGGACTTGGTTAAGAATGTGGTGGAGCAGGTCATGAACAAATGTCTCCAGTCAATCGAGGCTTCTCTGCAGCAGGTGAAAGACATCTTTCCCAAGATGGAGCCAACGTCCATGCCACTATAGTCTTTGCTCCCTCTGCATCAAGGTCCTCCACTGCAACATCATCTGCCAGTGAAAATGTTTGAGGCATTGTGGACTGGGGACATTTGTTGAGCTGCACTCCTCTTCACCTCTTCCCTTATCCTCTCTCATACAATCTTATATTTACATCCCACCCTCTTATATTAGAAAAAAGAAAAATTGAAAAAATAGAGGGGTCTACCCCTGACAAAACTCAGTACCCCTCCTCTCCTGCCACCTACAGCACACCTCTTTTGAGGTGCTGCTTCTGTGTTTTCCTCTTTGTTGTGTCTCCCCTTTTTCACTCTTTCCTATCTTCCCTTTCCACTCTTTAATGAAAACAAAAGGTTATCCGCATAAGGATACCCCTGTATAAAACATATTAAAACCCTTTATTTTTTTAAATATTGTTAAAGTTGCAGCACTCGCCACTTACCTTATATTTTTCAAGTGTCATTGCACATAACTGCGTTCATCCGCAATATCCAGATTTATGCAAAGTCATACAACGACTAGGGCTTTCATGTACTCCTTCACATATACTTAATGCTTATCTTTAGGTACTTTATGTTTTTGCCTTAAGTAGGCATGTTTATCAAAACACCTTCTCATTTCCTTATTCAGCATAAATAACCTATGCTTGGTGTATTTCCATACAGACATAGCAATTAACTGCTACACAGGTACAAAAGCTGGGACTATGAATACTATCTATAGTCAAAACAAAACTACAAATTTGTATTTGTAGTGTCAAACATAGGTGCTGAGCAACTGTCTTGCTCTTTGCAAACCCACAAAGAAGTAAGAGTTTATATGCTATATAGTGTACAACACAGTACCGTAATGCAAAAAAATCACTCATTAGTCAGTAAGGATACATAAACAAAGCATCTGGTCCATAATATATCATCAAAATTAATAAAAAGGAATCAATTTAAAGATGGCAGTATGGCTAGAGAAGATTATAAGGTGTTACAGCACTGTTTTGTTGTCCAGTTCATTCCCCAACTATGGTATGTCCTAAATGGACTTTCCCTTTGTTTACACTGGTTTCCTATGATATCCCAAATACATGTTAACAGGAGAAATGATGATACTCTGCATCATCCATAGGTGTGCAAGCAGCATGTTGGTGAGTGTCTGTGTGTGTGCGTACACGCGTGCGTGTGTGTGTGTCTGTGTGCGTGCATGTGTGTGTGTGTTTGTGTGTGTGTCTGTGTCTGTGTGTGAGTGCATGCATGTGTGAGAGTGTGTGTGTGTGTGTGTGTGTGTGTGTGTGTGTGTGTGTGTGTGTGTGTGTGTGTGTGTGTGTGTGTGTGTGTGTGTGTGTGTGTGTGAGTGTGTGTGTTAACAAGGTAAGCATACTAGTCACAAAATGTTCTTTTCAGGAGAGAAAGAGGAGCACTCTCTGCTTATCATTTGGTCAGTCATAGAACTGCTAAGTGGTAACTGAAGGAATCAAACTCTGGAGAACTACAGGTTAAAGCTTTTCAGTAGCTCAGAATTTTAACAACTCTGTGTTAAACTGACGAGATCACACCAGAATGTAACACAAATGTTCTCTTTCACTGACATCACAATTAAAATGAAAGTGCACAGTGAAATGATTTATAGCTATCTTAAGTAATGTCTCTCTTTTGGGTCATAAAGGGCTATATGAAGGTCTTCCTTCTCAAAGGCAAATCATACAAAAGATCTTAATTAGTTTATTAAATTTATTAAATTAAGTTTAGTAGATATTCATGCATAACCTGAAAATAATATACATTACATAGCATTCATTTAAACACAGACAATAGTTATTGATTAATCCTTTCTGAAAATGAGTCATTTCCAATGTTTTATAAAATAACATCATTAGCAATATAAAATATATAATCCATTTTACCCTTTTGCATGATAAGTCAAAGTTGACAAAGTCTGACAGTGAAGTTTTTTTTGTTTGTTTTTTTAATTCAAGCTTTTATGGCAAGTATTTATTTTTTAATTTATTGCCAAGTTTTATAGGTATTTGATTCAGTTATAACACCATTTTACTGTAACTATTTAGTTAGTTTTGTATTTATTTATTTACTTACTTGCTTACATTTGTCAGCTGGCTGGGTGGGCTGATCATTGGACCGTTTTCAGTCATAGCCTGGGTACAGTGGTGATTTACATTTGCATTTAGTTACATATAAGATAGCTAACAATGCAGAGGTATTCAATATAAATAATTTAGCTTAACATGCACAATTTTAAATAGAACTTCAAAGTGACTTTTATTACTGGTTAAAAAGATAATAATGAAGGTCATGAAAACTGCCTTTTCAAATTCCTGTGCTGGAGAACTATCTCAGTGTTAAGAGTTTGATGTCCTGCACTTTAATTGCATGGCTACAGTTGGTGTTTTAGAGATGTGCTGCTGGAGCAGAGCACTGGTAAGCTCTAAATCAATGTACCGACTAGTACACACGTATTCACTTTTTGTGTGAGTAACATTGATATCAAAGTGATTGCATTAAGCAGCAAGGAGGGTTACAAGAGTTACTCCAGACAAAATACTGATGTAATAACTGGGTTGCCAACACAGCAAAAACTAAGGCACAGAACAGTAAACTGTAAAGCAGTTTACAAAGCAAGGTCCTGGGTAAAATAAATCATAGCATGTCATTGTCGGGGTAATCTTGGTGACACAAAAGGATGAAAAAATTGAAAAGTTCAGCAAATGGCTGAAAATTGCTGTGAATATGAGCAAAGTACATAGGGATGAGTCACAGTATAATAAGCAAGCAATCTTAAAAACAAGTATATTTAATGTGATTGTTCCATTCCAAGTATGAATGAGTATAAAGAATAGGTCTGTGGCACAATGTACTAGTGCAAACTGCACCACATTATGTGATATTGTGGTTCAGTGATCAGCTGACCATATCACATGACTATACATGGTTGCTGAGACTTGGCTTCTTTCTGTTTTGTTCTAATGTGCATTGTCATGCCATTACTGGCCTTAATTGACAGTACTTTTGTAGCACAGCCTGCTTTGAACTGCACTGGTCACTTTTTTTTGAGGTGGCCTTGTTGGGGAGTTCCAAGGTGTGTTGCAAACCTAGTACAATGGTACTGTACCCTTCATGACATAAAAAGATAAAAAATTGAACAAAGTTCTGAAGGACCACTGTTCATTTCTGCATGCTTTGCCCATTGGCAGGGTTGAGGTACAACAGTGTTGTAATCTGCACAATGTATGTGATCACTATGTTTTCTGTGTAAGTAATTCATGTTACACCAACTACATTTATTATGTATTATATTTCTTGTGCTGTGTACTTGTGTATGTTGTATAATAAACATTTTCTTAATGGTACATCTAGACAGTTTGATGCATATAACAGTGCCCCCATGTCAGCCATATCACATGCTACTCTTTTGATATTGTGTGTGTCAGTTTGTCTGGTTGTTGCCATTACAAAACTATGGAGTCCACTATATCCCTGCATCATTACTGTTCACCCTATTTGACTTTTCCTTAGGCAGCTCCACATATCCCCTAGCTTATCCTCTAGTAGAAGGACACACTGTTTTGTGGTCTTTTTTTCTGCTATTCTCCTATGATCCTATATAATTCAATTTATGATAATCTTAATGAAAAAGATAATAGAAAATGTAAAATTAGTATAGAAAATGTGCAATTATAGCTGAGAGTTATAAAATTAAAATGGATCTTGCTGTGAATGAATGATGCACACTGTAAGAGTTTAGAAATGTTAATAGGGATATTTTTTGTTTTAGCAGTGCTGTGTATGTCATCACAAAGATTTATAGAGTAATACACTTTATCACAAAAACCACAGTTAGAAGAAAAGAGGTTTTACCCTCTGTTTGTACAAAAGCCTTACTAAAACCTAATATTGAATACAACAGTTTATTTTATTATAACCACACACACTTTAACCAACAGTAAGAGTACAAAGGTATTTTAACAGGAAAATGTGCTGAGTTAGACACCTGAACTATGAGGAAAGGCTAACAAGTTTAACTCTTTCGTCTGTGAATTACAGTTTTATAAGGGGAATATTATGTATGATATATGGAGCCATACTGGATCTCTTAACACTGGAGCTTTATCGTGTTGATGATTTCAACCACTTAGACCTTTTCAAGACTGAAAATCCTGTTTCATACACCTGCTGAAATATTGAAAGAAAACATAATATTCATTCCTTCTTTATTTGGCTAAATGTTGGAACAATTTACCTTTACAGATTCAGAAAGATAACTTGAGTTTAAAAAAATATTGAAAATTTTAATAAGTACTTATGATATGCCACTTGTTCATAATGACTAATGTCAAGAAATAGGTATATAAACTCTAGACCTAAATCACTAGGATCTTCTGGTCGCAATTTCAAGTACAGTGTACAGTGCTTGATTATATGGCTGGTACTAAGATATTTACTAACTATAACTACCAGTACATTTCCAAATTGAGTATTGTTCTTAAGTAGGCAAAACTGTGATTCAGTAATTACAACTTTAATGTAGCTATTTAACAACCAAAAATATTTAAAAAGTCATCAGCAGGAACTGCTACACTGCAAAATTTTTAATTCAGTTTGGAAACTTAGACATTTCCTTGTCAATATAGCTCATGGAGGAGGTTTTTTTTTTCTGTCTCCCTTTGCAACTGAGCTTAGGCTAACTGAGCTATTGCCCATTGACTTGTCCATTTGTTCATGCTCATGGAGCAAGTACTAGTTGATAAATATGATGCTACCCATAAAGCTGTGTTTGTTATACCCTACCTATTAATCCCATTCCACCATTGTAAGAAGTGCGCAATGTCCAAATGGTGAGATAACTTATGCTTCTGTGTATGGCCAGCTTCAGCAGTTAGTGCTTAAAAAGGAAAACAGGGAGTAAACACAGGAAAGGTCAAAATAAAATGGAAAAGAAGTGATGGATAATTGCATGATAAAGGGATAACATAGGATAGAGTAAGCTAAGGAAAATAATTAGTTAAGGAGGATAGGTGGAGTAAAAAGTCAAGCATTCAAAATTAATCAAAAGAAAAAAACACTGTGACAATATAAAATTGTGCTGAAGTTTACAAAGGTGAGAGTGTTGACTCTTATTTATTAAACTGATTATGGTGTAAGGACAGCTATACTGTCACAGCATTGTTCTTTTGGTTACTTGTTGTGTTTATGCTGTGGAGTCATGCTGTTTTTTTTTTTCTTTTAATTTAAAATATAAGAAATGGTCTGCCACCTCAGTGTGTAACAAAGAAGAACAGAAAATGTATCAATAACATAGATAAAATGAATACTGAGTTGATCAAATGAGGCTTGAAAAGTGACCTGAGTGTAGGTTGAAAGGAGTTTAGATGATTGTATGGTACCGCCATGGAATCTAATTTATGTCAGAAGGAATAGAACAGGGGGCTATATTTAAACCGCAGAGGAACCACAGTTTATACCTTGAATAAATGGTAAAGAGAAATAAGTGTGAGCAGTATAAGCATCAATGTTGGGGAGAAGGTATAAAAGAAAAGAAATGATCCCTGTAATTGTAGACAGAAATGTGAAGTGATATTTGAGGCACAAAGGTACTGAAGGGAAGCAGAGAGGAGATAAATGGATTAGGAAAGTAAGTAAACTGAATGAAGATTAGAAGTGTGCTAAGCTGGAAATGTGCGGACAGGACAGTGTGTGAGAGATGGCTAAAAGTATTAAGCTGGAATTACTGCTATGATGACAATTAGAGAAAGAAGTAGGTGCACAAAGTATGAGAGATAGATTAGCATGAGATAAGAAGGAAGGAAAAATGATACTGCCTCCATAGGTCTTAAAAGAGATGGAAGGTGTAGTAAAAAAAGAAGGTAAAGACGGACAATGCAGGAGTTAATCTGAGATGATATAAACAAGGTTCTAAGTGGACTAGGACCAAGAGAACCCTGATAGGGTTAGGTTAAACACAGGTGTGAGTCAAGCTTGCTGTGCAGTTTCTGGTGATACAATAGGGAACTATACAGTATGTACAAAGGTAGTTATGCAATCTAAACAATAAGAATGGATTGGTGGTGGGTAAATAACAGCAGGCAATGTAATAGTATTTTGTATTGGATGAGAAGGAGAATAAATAGTAAGAGTCCAGTGACAAACTAATCACTTAGCAAATAATATACCAGGGAAATGTGTGATTTTTTAGTTAAGTGCAGTATAACAGACAGAGGAAAATATGAGTATCACATGGTAGGGGAAAAGGTCAGGTGTAGTCAAAGTCAGTTAGCTAGGTCATATGACCTAGGCTAATGGGTGACTGTGGGATGGGAATAGGGCAGAAAATAAGAAAATCACCTAAATGTTTTGTTTTCCCCTGTATGTTCACATATAAGGGAAAAAAAACAACCAGTCGCATTGTCATGTGGCAAAACTTAGATTTGTTTTTTATAAGTAGTCACCTACACTATGCTCACACTAAGTACATGATTATATTAAATATTAAGTATTACGTAAGACTGGAATTACTACAGTAAAAATTATAGGTTCCAGGTACCCTTAGAGTGGCAAAAACACCATGAAACAGTGTGCAAAACCAATAGAATGAATAATTGTTGTGTGTTTAATGCATTTAAGCATAATAAAGACAATATTTTTAGCACAGATCCTAAAAGCTGAACAACACCCTAAGTATAATATAGGTCACCAACTAAGAAGGTGCTCTAAGAACAAGTCTGAAGACAAGGTAAAGTAGATGAGAAATGTTCACATTACTTTGGCTAGCAGCATGAAGAGGGTTGGATACAATAAGCATTTAAATATTTATGAGTATGTGATTGCTACAGTTCACATCCAATATCTTTCTCCCCAGTTCTTGTGCTCAGCTTATCCCATATTTCCTCCAATCATTTTAAAAATACTCCCCAGAATGGAGGTCTTATTAACTAACTCCTTTGTAAATTTTACAGTTATGAATAGACGTTCCTTCACATTACCCTTCCTCACAGTTATGAATAGACGTTCCTTCACATTACCCTTCCTCACAGTTATGAATAGACATTCCTTCACATTACCCTTCCTCACAGTTATGAATAGACGTTCCTTCACATTACCCTTCCTCACTATTTAGCACTTATACATTTTAATGTTTTCTCCCATATTCTTTTTCCAGTGCTTCACTTTTATACTCGGTAACTGTCCACACCTTCAGATGTATTATTCCTTCTTAAGTTTAGAAATGCTGAAGTAGCATATGTGCATAACTGGTTTGGGGCTTTTATATAAAGACCTTGCTGTATATAACTTGATTTGAATCCCAATACTGCCCAAATAATCCATCTATATTTCTATATATTATCATCTACAAATAAGCTACTCATACCTTTATCTAATCGTCTGTTTTATTTAGAGTAATAGATTTCATATCTCACATATGATCCAGTCCATTAACGTTTTGATGACATCGAAGCTAATCCTGAAATAAGCAAACACAGTATGTGATAGATGTAGTTACATTATGAAAATTAAGACACAACTCTCACATACTGACAAATGAAATGACAAACAGGTTGTCATCACACACACATATCATTTCCCTCACTAAATAAGGTCCCAACACATAAATCCACATAAGCAGAAGTACTCACAAGTAACTTATCAAAACCTCAGAGGCCTCCTGTACACTGCCTCAGAAACCACATGCAAACAAAACAAAGCCAGTACCAACCACTACACATAAAATTACATATCACAGTGTCTCCACAAGCAAGTCCCTAAGGTGAAACACCACACATTCAAACATCTTGATCATAGGAGACTCTATCGTGAGACACATGAATGCCCCCCTCACCAAGTTGGATAAAGAGATGGTTACAGTCAGATGCCTGTCAGAGGTCAAGATTCACCAGAATACTCAGGCACGTAGGTCACTGAACCAGAAGTACCACTATGACTCAGTCACAGTCCATGTTAGTGTGAATGACCTGAAACATACCTTCCTGGACTGTGAGACATGATGGGCCTCTCTGAATATGTGTTGCTGGCTGATATGAGCCTAGCATTGAACAGCATTCTATCCCCACCAAGAATGATACCACAATACTAACAGAAAATTATTAGCTTCATTAACTGTCTTAGCACCCAGTATTTCTCATTCTGGGACAACATGATCAAGAGACCACATTGCTTTGCAGGGATGGTCTGCACCTGTTGCCGCTAGGCTATCGAATACTGGCCAAAGCATAAGCCACACCCATAGTGCCTTTTTTAGGCAGTGCGAAACCAACAGACCTACCAATATAACAGATTCTAAAGGTATTAATGCTCATTATTAGGATTCTTAACGACAAAGTGCATTCCCTGGAAGCTCTCCTTGCCATGGAGAATGCTGACATCTGTACAGTTACAGAAATGTGGTTCAAGGCTGCGGAAAGCACCCCAGCAGTACAAGGCTACAATGCCTATCACACATTCAAAAATGAATGGAGGAGGTGTTTCCATTTACATAAAAAGCAATCACACCCCCTAGATTGGTCAAGCAGGATGACTCCTTTCAGCTACTCCATATAGGGCTGAACATAGGCAAAATCCCCTACCATATCATCGCTAGCTACAGGTCCCCAACCATCAAGCATGAAAATCACTCCACATACCTGAAGTTACTAGAAGCACTTACCATTCAGCCCAACACACTACTCATGGGTGATTTTAACTACCCCTGCATAAACTAGGAAACATATACGACCACTAACTTGCAGGCTCAGAGATTCCTGGACTTTGTCAATGCAAATTCTCTGGAGCAACTGGTATGCACTCCCACTAGGGGCTAAAATATCCTGAACATAACACTCACAAACATAGAATAGCATTGCACTCCCCCCCACAATAATGTCCTCATTGGTAAGATCGGATTATAAATCTGTCTCCTTTAAAATAAATGTAATGATGGCACCTCCATCAAGCCCTAAAACCTAAAGAATTTTTCCAAGGCAAATTACCTCCGATTAAGTGATAGCATAGGTAATTTTAAAGCTCCCCCTAAGCATGAAAACACAGAGACCTATGCACAAGTATACATGGATGCCCTGTACAACCACTTAAACAGCTGCACAGAAATGGCAGTACCTGACTGAACTAAACCCATGTCTAGCCAGAAAAACAAGCCACCCTGGTAGACCCTGGTATAAATAGACTATACAACATAAGGAAGATATTCCTATCTAGAAGTAAGTGAAAGACAACACAACAGAGAAAAAAAATCCCTCACTCATCTCAACAGTCAAATCAGGGAACTTATAAAGTCTTCAAAAGCTAAATACAAGACTAAAATAGCCTCCCAAGCAAAGGATAACCACAAACCATTTTTTTAGTTATGTCCAAAATCTCTTAATGGAATCACTGCATCTATATCATATTATCGAAGACACAATATGTCAAAGCTCAAAAGAGCAAAAATTCCAAAACTCGAACTCCGTATTGTGGGGGGTGCAGCCCCCCCCCCCCCCCCACAAAATATATATTCCAACTCTGAGATTGCACTACAGTGAGGAAAGGGCAAATATCCCAATCTTCAATGTACTCCGATCTCAAAAACGGAACTTCAAGTTTTTGGCACGTTCGCTATTTTGATGTTTGACATTTTGAATTTGTGATAACATGATATAGATACGAATTACTCAACAATGTGCTGAGTTGGCTGTAGATGGCACTATCTATGCTCTGCCAGAAGAATTAGAAAACCTGCTGGCCATTAAACTTAGTTCAGATTTCACCCCATCATCACCTCTGGTCACACCCCATAAAATACCGTCTACCATTCTTTTGCCTGTTATTACAAAAGAACAGGTCATCACTGCACTCTCTAAAGCTAGAAACATGGCATCAATGGCTCCCTAACAGAATCCCATGGTGTCTATTAAATAATTTTGAATCATGACCTACAAGACCCACTCAGATCTCTATTTAACTACAGTCTCCAGACAGGCTTTTTCCCAGTAGAGTGGACAGCAACAGTCATCTGTCTGCACAAGGGGGGGGACTATCAACTGACCCAGTTAACTACAGACTCATAAGTCTTACTAGCCTCATATGCAAAGCTATAGAAAGGATAATCATGGATGTGATGAAAAACAACATAAGAAATCTCCAGACTCTGGACCCAACCCAGTTTGGCTTTGTCAATGGCAGGTCCTGACCAAGAGCAGACTGGGTATCTGACAGGTCTGACAAATGCCAGAAGGGCCAGTGCAAAAATGCACTGGTGGGTCAGTAAAAAAAAAAAAAAAAAAAAAGAGAGAGAGAGAGAGAGAGAGAGAGAAAATGAAAAAGTTTGATTATTAAACTTTGCACACAAGTAACAGTTCAAACTGGACAGATGTGATTCTCTACACGGAACTCGGAGCAGTGCACATGTGCTCGATTTCCACTTAAAAAAAACAAAAACATTTTTTTTTTGTCTTTCTGTTTCTCTGTCTCTCTCTCTCTCGCACACACACACATGCACACACACGCACACACGCACACACCCACACACACACACACACACACACACACACACACACACACACACACACACACACACACACACACACACACACACACACACACACACACACACACACACACACACACACAAACTCACACTCAATCACACTGTGTGCACTCAAACACACATAAGCTCAAACTAGAGCACACTTGCTCATCCTAGCATTTTCACGAGCACACATACGTATGTAGGTTGTACCTCCTGTCTTGCTAGCAAACAGAGAACAAGAACCAGGATTAATTTTTCACAAAGGATGACTGGCTGCCCAATTTTTTTTTTAATAATGCAGCTGATTAGGGATGCCCAGAAGCTGAGGGCACAGTCCGTTATTTGATTTAAGGGGGGCACACCCCCATTCGCCCTATGGTTCTGACACCATTCACCAACTATTTGGGCATGATATCTGACCCGCTTCTATAATTTCCAAAAATCAGTTGATCTTAAATTTTAGGTCAGAAGGTGAACCCCCCCCGCCCACATCATTTCAGATTATCTCTCAACTGCTCCGCATTTGCTGGAGTACTGCAATGTCATTCCCCTAAATTGTACCTGCTCTGTTGCTTCACTTTAATGGCACATAGCTCTTCTTTCTGCTTTTCATTGGCTTAGTTTCAGAGCCAATAAGAAACCTATTTCTGGAGCTCATTACAGTTCAAGTGATCAATGGAAGATGATATTAGATATTTTGCACCCCCTACTGTGTGCTCCAAAAAAAATACTGTTTACAGTTTAATGGCAGATTTCTGGTGGATCAAAAAGACTTTGCAAGCTGATGTTTCTGCTTCCAGGAAGAAAACAGTAGTGATGTCTTAAAGTTTATGTTGATTCTGAAGCATGGAACAGGCCTGGACTTCAGCTTGAAGTAAAATATGCTTTTAGACAACATCTCCCAGCTGCATTGCGAGTCATGGCCTACCAGGTAAGGACCTTTATGCTTTCACTGAGCTTCATATGTTGATGCAAGTACAAATGTTGAGGGGGTAGTAGTGAAGCTTGCCCAAATATTGTCCAATGCTAGAAATTCTGGGAGTTCTGATTTATGATAATCTAATAGGATGTAAGTTGGACAGGTACAGTTCTCTAGCATTTTCTAAATATTATTATGGCAGGGTTAATCAGATACTAGGGAGGCAATATGTTTAGAGGAGTGCTGCTGATGATTTTTTTGTTTATAATACAATACATCGGCATGGTTGACCAGATACTAGTGGTCTGTGAGTTTTGGGGGCTGTTGATGATTTTCTTTTTTAATATAATATCCTGGCAGGGTTAACTATATACTAGGGACTAGGAGGCAATGTGTTTGAGGGGCTGTTGATGATTTTTGTTTAATGTAATACCCTGGCAGGGTTAACCAAATACTAAGGAGGCAGTGTGCTTTGGAGGTGACTGTGGGTGTCTTCTTTTCTAATAAAATATTCTGACAGGGGTCAAACAGATTCTAGGTACACAGTGTGTTTTGGAAGCTATTTGTGGATGAAATGTTTTTTTTTTAACCTAATCTTTTTGCAGGATCAGTCAAGATAGATTAGGATGCTGGGTGAATGTTTTGTTGTTGAAACTCTAGCCTTGCATGACTAAAGTGTGTATGAGTGAACTGAAGTAAGATCACCTACAAACTCTTGATTATGCATTGCAAAAGAAATACAGTAATGTAATCATTGTCTTCTGTTTTCATTATTTTAAAAATTGTAGGCTCAAAGCAGATATTGTGGGTAGGCAATCAGGCTGGGGGCTATGCTTGGTATGTGTGAATGAAATGACTGTCCTTACTGTTGTACATCTGACTTGCTTTGCAAGAGTAATGTGCATGTGAGTGAAGTATGATCAACCACAAGCTCTGAACTCTGGCTACTGTTTATGTGAAAAAATATACATATTAATAACAGTGTTGCCTTTTATCCTTTTTTCGTCTTTTAACCTCGCAAGATCAATCAGATACCGTGGCTTGATTGGGCTATAGGGATTGGGGTTATGTGTGAATGAAGCAACTGGCCCTGCTGTTTACTGCTGTAATTCCAGCTTTGCAAGACTGTAATAGTTGTCTGTATTTTCAGATGAATGCAATTTAATTATCAAATGTATGAGTCATTCTTAATGTATGTTATTTCATATCTGTTCATGTGTATACTGAATGTCTCTTTAAAAATCTTTGTAATACTATGTGTTAGAGCTTTTCTCCCTGCCTGGACAGATGCTAAAAAGTTTTTAATTTTTTTACTAAAGACAGCTAGACAAACCTGGGTAAACAAAAGTAAAATAAATAAAATGAAATGTGTATTTGTGTAAGCCAAGCTAGCATATATAAGTTGTGACTAATGTTTCTATCAACTAAAAGTATGTTAATTTAATCCTGGCAGGGCCAAAGCAGATACTTTTGTTCGGTTATGGGGAAGGAGCCTGTTTTGTCTATGAAATGAGTTGACTAGCCCTGCTGTTTACTGTTGCACTTATGGCTTTGCAAAATGAATATGTATGTCAGCTGTTATACAAGTCTTTGTGAGTGACTCTCAGAACCTCTAGCACATTAGGCATTGGAGTGACCTTGAATTATGAATAATAAATTAAGATAGTACAGTGGGATTTCAAATCTCCTTACTTTTCACTTGGCATTGTACAAAATGCAGATTACCTGATACATACAATGTATGTTTACTACATCATGTGTACTCATAATAGTTTCATGCACTCAAGACCAACCATTTACTTACTGTTTAGAGATGTTTAGGTTTTGGGCTGTTATAGCATAGCTTAAGCATCTCATTAGCTCTGAAATACAATTTAGTCTATTATTAGTTGGTAGATTACTCAGTATGTGCAATAGTGATTGAGCAGTTATTTTATGTCAAATGGTAAGCATGATCAGTATTGATCCAACTGTAGCATAGCTCCCCTGTGAAGTTAACACCACCCCTTTCTAGTTGGCCCCACCCATTCAGCTGCCAGAGTCTAATTCTTGTCCCAGTTCACCCCTGGTCCTGCCTGCTCATTTTGGTGGACTTCTTTGAGGAAGCGACTAAGGCCATGAATGAGGGTAAGACAATGCATACTGCCTACCTTGACCTGGCCAAGGCACTTGACATAATATCACACTCAGGTATTATAAATAAACTCACACAATTGGGCATAAACCTCTATGTCACCAGATAGCTAGCCAAATGGCTCACAAATGGGACACATATTGTTAGACAGGTGGAATTCATATCCATCAAGAGGCCAGTCACTGGTGGAGTACCTCAGGGCTCAATCCTGGGTCCCCTCCTGTCTGGAATATCCTTCTCAGATGTCAAGGTAACTGTAGATGGCATTTGGCTGACCAGGTTTTCTGATGACTGCAACCTGGGGACAATCACTGACTCCCAAACGATGTTGATATGCTACAAAAAGTTTGATGCAGACCAATGATTAGTGTCAGAGACATGGCCTCAAACTAAATGCATAGATGAGTATAATAATACCCTTTGGAAAATCAAATACCCCTGCAAATTATAGCACCCCCTAACAGTAGTGAGAGATCTGGCTACTTAAATAGACAGTAATCTGAACTTTGATCACTATGTGTCCATGGTGATGAGGAAATCTTTCTATGTGGCTCAGCTTATAAGCAAGGGCATGCCATCCACATCTAAGGATGTCAAGGTACCACTGTACTCACCCCCTATCAGACCAATAATCATGTACAATGCACCCTTTGGCATGTACCTCACCAGGTACCTGCAACAGTTGGAGCGTCCTCAAAGGTTTTTTACAAAACAAATACAGGGTATAACCAACATGTCATATGTGGACTGATTAAAAGTCCTATCACTGTATTCTGTTTCCTACTGATTACTTAGAGGTGATTTGTGCCTGACCTACAAGACAGTCTCTGACCCAGCCCTGACAGAAATATTGCATATTCGCAAAACTAACTGCACAAGTGTTACCTGCTCCAAAGATCTAAACCTGATCTCTGACATGAATAGATCATGTTGGAGAGGCAGATCAGTGTCCTAGATATTGTCCCTCCTCTGGAATAGGCTTCCTATTCATGTGAAGCATAGCCCTTCCCTGACCACCTTCAGCATCACCTGGACTGATGGATAGGAAATCACAAATTCACTCCTGCGATGGTGCCCATGTCCCTTATGGACTGAGGTAATCTGTAAAAATTAGTCAAATCCCGGCTTGCTGACCCTTGTTAACTTCTCCTAGGGATAAAAATTAAGTAAAATCTGGTAAAACTGGTTAGACTTGTAAGGACTCTAGAGCAATTAGCCTAGTAATCTTCTATGAACCTATGAACATTTTTTTTCTGTTAAACTCAATGAGTTAAGAGGCTCTTTCAAATAATACAATCTATTTCAGTTCCTGTGTGCAGCTAAAGCTGATATAATTTTATTTTCAGAAATATATCTTCAATCTAAAGTACATAACAAGTTACCTAGGAGTTTCCTTTCTGAAGTCTCTACCTCATCTCACAACAGCAGTAAAAAGAGAGAATTTTCCATTCTACTAAACATGATGTCACTCATCTATAAATTCTAGACTCGTTTGGATAAACACAGATTCATAGAGTAGCACTAGGCTACCTGCCCTTGTGAGCCATTTTAAACCTAGACAGTTACTCCATGTGAAAATCAAACACTGCATCTTATGGCTAGAAGGTAAGTTCTTTAACCATTAGGCCAACCACCTACTGCCTGCTACCTGCCCTTAGGATGACCACTGATAAACCTGCATTTCTGCATTAGCACCAAAGAGTTCAGTGTGATTTTCAACACACTTTTTGACTTTCATGATGGAGTAGATTCAAAAATATTTTCTGCAAAATGTAAATTACCACGCTAATGGTGTGAACATTAGCAAGACAGCTTTATTTTCAAAAGAATACTTGATATCACTGAATACAAATGAAGAACCACGCAACCATACACCAGCAATGACACTGTACATGTGATTCTGAAACCACTTGGTGAGACACTAAGCTCTTAAGAAGAAATAAAACTGGGTGGAGAATACTAGAGAAGAGTACTATGCTCTTATTTCTTGCAAGAAACATATACAAAAAAGTAAGTGCATGTTCCACAGCAAGTTACCTTTTTCCCCTCAAAGTAGGACTTCATTAATTTGTGAAATACAATAACTGCATTATTTAAATAACAATGGTAAATAACCACATGACTAAAATCAGTTAGAAAATGCAAACAAAAAATAAATAAATAAAATAAAATGCCTGCTATTAAAACTAATGGAAAAAAGTTCAAAATTTCAGAGTTGTACTTTCAAAAATACTTTTAAATTTCCAGCCATCATTCAGTGTTCAATCTTTGTGGATGGCAAGCATTTAACAAAACTAGCCATTTTGTTATTTTTTTTTAATTAATTTATTTATTTTTTCTGGCTAACAAACATTCAACATTTCTACCATGATATTTAAGCACAGCAAGTTAAGCACATAGAATAAAAACATTTTTGAAATAAGAATAGGTTACTAAATATTTACTCAAGACATTACTGGTGTTCTTTGTTCCTGACATTGTAAGCATGTTCATACATTTGGCTATTTAACTTTTTAATAACCCTTCTACTATAAAAACACATTGCAACTCAAGCAATCATGTATATGTGCAATGTTTTAAGATGAGTATAAGATATGATCTGAGTCACAGTATGCAATATCACTGACACTCCAATAAAAATGTGTGGTACTGCCTATATGTCTGCATGGAGCACATGCCTCTCAACTGTCCAGATTTCAACAGAATGCCCAGATTTTTGCTTCATATTTCTAGTCTGTTCCTCATAAAATTTGTGATTTTCTGCATTTTTGTGGCAAATTTTTGAGGACTGAATTCACTAAATAATAACAGGCATTTGATTTTCAGACTTCATATCCTTCAGAAAATGTAAGGTAACACAAGCCCCTGGAGTCACTAATCTTCCGTGCAGGAGTAATCTAGTCCTGCATGGAAACGGCAGTTTAAGAGGAGGACGGCAGCGTGCCATGCATATTAAGGAAGGCATGCTGCCTGAACTCCTAATGCTACACGGAGTTGTTAATTGAACCCTCTCTCTCACCCCTACCACATGTGCATAATAACACAATGACACTACTCAACTGGTATGTGTACACTCCAAACTTTTGTTGGGACATATGTCCTCATGTTTTATAAATATTCACATTTGTTTCTATGCATGTGCCATGTTAAAATACACCCATATTGGTGGCTGGTTGCCTTCAATGAAAGCCACATGCTCCTGTAATGGCCACTGTTGTTCCATATATCCATGTGTTCTGCTTGCTCTGCAACTGTGTTAAATCTGGTGTGTTGGGTTAATGAGAATACCTATGCATGCTGTTATAACTAATCCTGAATGCTGTTGACTGTTACTAACCAATATCTGTCATAAACCTGCGACAACACAGCTCGTATGGGAAGGCCGGTCCCAGCAGACCCACCTGTCCCACCTCAGCTGGCCATGGCACTGGGCACCAGCACATCTGGGGCCCAGCCTGGGACCTCCTCCTCAGTGGGCCCCACACCACCTTTGGGAGGAACCGCTGCAGGGAAGGGGGCTCACCCCCCTCCCTCGGAGCAGGCGCTGAGGGGAACCTGTCACCCATCAACAGGTCCGGGCCGTGGTGTGTAGGGAGCTCAATCTGGAGTATGAAGAGTGGCTATGCCAGCTTGAGGGCCAAGTGGTGCTATTAGAGGGTAAGCCTGCCCTTCCTACACAGCCCCCAGCACAGCCACCTTCGGGGATGTGAAGGTGCAGTGGTGACTGCCCATGGGTGGAGACCTCAGTCCCACTATTTCCAGTTGGGGGATCGTGGGCTTGCGAATTCCAAACAACCCTCCTCCGTCCAAGGTGCTTACCCCCCACATGTCATATACCGGCCGTGTATGCGTCTTGTGTGTCTTGTCTGTTAACCTACCCAACTTCTCTCCCCAAATATACCTACTAACCCTCCCCAACATCCCACTCTCACCTGCAAAAAAAGGGCAATTTGTTCCCACAAAAAAATCTTGCCCCATACATAGCTGTCCATTTTGCACGTGTCCACTGGACACATGTAATCTGGTCTAATTGGCATCACAATGAATACATGTTGTCCTCACCCCTCCCCCAGGGGTTTGAGGGTACAAATGTACCTGCAAATTTAGTGTATATGCACAGCTGTTACTGTAGAAGAAATGGGCAGCTATGGACCTTTCCTATACCCTTCCTGCACATGCCTAGCTATTTTCCCTACTGTCTTTCTCTCTTTGTGCCCTGTTTTTCACCACTTCCCTATCAACCCCTTTTTCTTTTCTTTTAAAAAAATTAGCTCGGGGGTAAGCGGCAGTAAGCACTTTTAAGCAGCAGTAAGTGGGTTTGTGCGGGGGTAAGCTATGCCTACACAGGATGAGAAATTTGAAGCTGACTGTAAGAAAACATACGCGGAGGTTAGCAGTGCTTACCATCGCACAAACCTGCACAAATCTGCTTACAACTGCTTAAAAGTGACTTAATCACTCTGTAGCCAACGTGCCTTGTTCTGCTCAGCAACAAAATGAACTGCCTCTCCAAGGCTCAAACCCAGAACCCTGCACTCCATACACAAACTGATCTACCACTAAACCATGGCAGATATACATCACCTGATGTTTTCACAAACATATCATCCAGCACAATCAGTAAACAGTACAGGAAATGTAGTAATATCATATCACACAACCTCTTAATGCAAGAATTCTGGACAAAGTGTGCCAAAATGTGGGTACAAGTAGGGATATATGTTAAATATTGCTCTAAGACACCTAAAATGTTGCTAGTTATACAGTTATATGTATTAGAACACATATTTTGAAGGAGATGAAGTCTGAAACACAAACGTGTTGGCACTAGTTACTGACTACAGACCTGTGATCATCCATGTCAATTGCCAAGAGAATGAGGTACAGGTCAAAAATATGAGCCAAACATGCATGGATATATGGACAGATATATATCTGGAAATTTATACAAGTAGACAGCTATATGTGTGTATATATATATATATATATATATATACATACATACACATATATATAGATACACACACACACACACACACACACACACACACACACACACACACACACACACATATATATATATATATATATATGTGCATATATATATATATATATATATATATATATATATATTCAGAGAGAGAGAGAGAGATGGTTCCCCTTCAAACCATCGAATGTTTAAAACATCGAAGTTCAGATCATCGAGACCAGAACATCGAGTTTTAAAACATCGAAGGTTTGAGGGGGAAGAAAAAGGTAAGTGTAGGTGGGAGAATGTTTGTGTTTTTGCAAGGCACCAAGGTGTCCTGCATACTGTGTGTGTCTATGTGCCGTCTATGTGATGGCACTACAGATAGGGTATGGAAAATTACCCATTTAATGCTTCTTCATATAGCGCTAAATGGGAGATTTCCCTTTACTCCACTGTAGTGGGGTTTCGGAGTTGGAATATTAAAGTAGGGGGGTGTGGTAGTGCAGGGGGTCTGTGCCCCCACACCCCCCTACTTTAATATTCCAGAAGTAGAAGTTAGAAGTGGAACCATACACACACATATATATATATATATATATATATATATATATATATATATATATATATATATGTACAGATAGAACTGTGTATAGCATTACCACATGCGAACAAAATCCTGAACCACTCACTACAACATAACAGACTATATGCACTGTTAATAGGGGTGGGGGGTTCAAATGAGGGATATCTGGTAATTAGTGCTATGTTACCCCCCCCACAGCCCTAACGGATATGCTGTGCAATCCAATATCCAACACATGCAGTTCTTGTCTACAGGACCCTCCACAGCACAGCCACAATGCTTTAACAGTAAGCCAATTCACCTGTAAATGTCAGGGAAATATTTGTAACATATCATGCAGAAAAATAATTCTACCATAGGGAATGTACAATGTGGAAGGAGTACACATTACAATGGTTCATATATGCACACACATCTATACATTGACAAATATGTTCAGTTTTATATATATATATAAACAGTAGATGCAAGCAGTGTGGATATATAACATACTATGCTGTCCAGGCCAAGACCTTCAATTACTACAACAGTAGACCAATGATTTGCCTTCAAGATAGGTAACAATCAACAATTACTGATGTATTTCAGCAGCCTCCAATTACACCCTGTAGTCAAGCCCTAGGGGGGAATGTAATAGTTGTGGTAATGTCAATGTATCAGTCACATGTATGGACCCTGACCAACATATTTTGTGAGAGTCCACGACATGACTGGGATGGTTGCAGTAATGCTAGCAGTAAATAATGATAGGCCATTACCCAGCAACCCCCAACTGTATCACAGTAGGACAAACCTTGCCATATATGTGGAGGACAGTGGCAGGAACACAAGGCCATACTTGTAATATTGCTGTTACACATCCTGGAAATTGCTGGTGTTACAGGATTTGTTGCAACATACCCTTAAGCAGGAATATGACATCAGAAACACAAATGGATGTAGCCATGTTCTGATAGCACGCAGCATACAGACTGCCAGTGATATATCTAGGACAAGACCTGTGTAGTGCACAGACCAAACTAAACAGACAATCCACTTGCCATCATGTGAATAGGCCCACAGTTGAGAGCTATGCAGACAGACTGCATTCCAACCTAAACTACTATGCACACACAAACACTGCAAGACCAGCAAAATACAATGCACATAACAACACTACTCATGCTGTCTGTAGGTGTGGAACCTCATACACATGTGTAATTGGCCTGTGTCTGCAATTCCTGCTGTAAGAGGTATTGCAACCTGTTGTCTGTAACACTGCTGCCCACATACAAGAAGGATGTCCTCCATATTGGAAAGGTTAAGGGACAACCCCCACATGAGTCAGTATTTTATAGTACTGAGTTGCCATGACAGTGGTTATCTGAAGTACTACATGGCAGGCTGCATGCAATTAGCAACTGTTGCACACTGATTGGTGCAAAGCCCATCACCTGATCATGTGCATCACTTACAAAAGCCATGCTGCAATCCATTCAAACCAGCCCAATCACTCTAGTGGAGAGAGAGAGAAATAAAAAAAAAAGAAAAAAAAAACCTTAAACAACAAGCTGTCACAACTGTCAGAAAAAAATGACAGGTATGTAAAACATATATGTATGTAATTGACTGCAGTATGTGGTATAGAATAATAGGATATATGATGTGGAATGATTTATATGTGCCATCTGTAGTTGTCCCTGTAATGAAGTTCTGCTGAACAACTGCTCTGGACAATACTGCCTGTCCCTGTAGGCAGTGGGACATACCCGCCAACTGTTTCAGATCAGCAATGAATGACAAAGATTTAAGCCATAATATGTATGTTTGGTATGTTAGTGTGGGCAATAGCTGGTGGTGGAAGTACCACCATCATGAGAGACACATGGGTGTCAGAGCACACCACACGCAGGACAATCATGTTAATGTCGAATGCAGCATGCACAAATGCCATAGGTGTATAATAGGCTTACCAGCATTCTCTCACCATATATACCACCCTAATGTTAGTCTATGTGTTCATATGTGACACCTGGCTGTGTTGCAGTAAAGCAGAACAGTGCAGCTGTGAATGAAAGACAGTTACAGAATGCGGACCAGATGTCTGTATGTACCCCACATATAGATAAATATCTGTGTGATATATAATTAGACAAGTATGTCTACAGATATACAGACAACAACCCACAAGATATATTTACACATATGTGTATTTATATATATATATATATATATATATATATATATATATATATATATATATATATATATATATATATATATATATATATATATACATATAGTGGCACTGACAATGGCATACAGGTGAAACAGTCTGTAACAGGCCAGCAGAGATAGTGTCCCCACAGGGAGCATGGCTGCAAACACATAGCACAAAGCATGGCACAAACACATAGCACAAAGCTTGGTACAATACAACATATGTCCCAATGGTAGGTAAGCAGCCGCCATACCAACTGCATTCTGTGAATGGTTTGTTGTAGCTGATATGGTGGGGGGAGACAAAGATGTGTATTAAGAACTATGGTAACCCTGCTGTATGGTTGCTCAGACCTGTTTCCATCTTTATGTCTTCCAGGGAGGATGCCCCACATCTATTTGCCAGCTTACAGTGCTGCTGAAACAGAGGTCATCAATGAACATTTGGTACAGCACTATGAACAGCTGTTTGGCTGGACAACCCATGATCAGCAGAAGAGGACCGCCCCATGGAGCGAACTAGTCCACAGGGTCAATGATGTTGTATTGCAGAACCGCAGCTATGAGCAGGTCCGGCATCATTGCAGCGACGTGCCTCACCATGTACATCATCGTGCAGCTGCTGTATGGGGGAACCACCTCACAACAGGGGGGGCAAGCCACCCATCCAACCCTCACCCGTGTGGAGGAGCTTCTCAGGAGCCTTGTGGCACCTGCCTACCTGCAACACCAACAACTGGCAGGGCGCACTGTGGAGTTGGGTGTCACTGGCACACTGGCTGAGGAGCGTGCAGGTAAGGCCCCAGGGCACATCAGTACACCACTCTTGTGTATGCATCTGCATCTGTACAGGTACATCATGCAAATCTGAGATGTCATATACATAGTCTTTTGCTGTGTAGTAGTAATAGCATAAGCTGTAGTATTGTGGACTCCTACTGTAGATGTAACATAATGCTGCACTCACCCTTTACAAATGCCACAGCTGTGGCCACTGACAACAACTTTCTCACACTCTTATGTAGGTCCCTCCAGGATACCACCACAGCAGCAGCTTGTACCTGGTGAGTATGGTTCATGTTCATGCATGACAATACACTGTGCATGTAATTGCTATGGGATATTCATGCACACATCTAACACACCTACCCATACTGCATGATGTACACATTCATGGTTTGTTGTGAAATGCACTGTGTCACAGTAGAGACCATGCTGGGGTCTCGGAAGGGTATAACAGACACATGCAAGATAACTAACATCCTGTCATTGTACAATGTGTCCACAGGGATGAGAAGTATGGCAGGACACATAGCCTACAGTAGGGACATGTGTGAAACAACACCTTCATGGCTGTATCTGCACACAATCAGGTTATGTAACTGTGTCAGACATAACCCTAACCCCACAGCAATAGTGACAGCAGTGTGTGCACTCCAAGGGATGTGCACATGAGTAAACCTTGCAACCATGCAGAGTTCTGGGACATGTGTAGGGCACCCCCCACAGCCATGGTAAGGTCTGGTGGGTGTCAGTGTAATAGTCCTTTAATGGTCATACATACACTGCTGATGCTGTGATCTGTAAATCAGACATCAGACATTCACAAATAATATCTATTCACATATCATCCCAGGTATGAGGTACTGTAACACATACAGGCTATGAGCATTGGAGCTGACATAACTGATACAGTACTACATAAGCAGCAATGGTCTGTACACCTGTGTGGTATGGTGCACAGTACAAGGCACGGTGCAGAACAGGTCCACAGTAGCACTTCATACATGGGTGCAGTGTTAACAAGGGGAAGGGCCATCACCTACCAACAAAGCCCATGCATCACACACATGTATACTGCTGCTAGCATGAGGTCACTATAGTTGCACTGCATGCTGTTGAGCACCAGATGTAATGCATGCTGACAGAAGGATAATGGGAGGATTGTGTGTACAAAAGGTGTGCATCCCCACATGTAGGTGTGTGTGGGGGGGTTGATTGTGTGTGTAAGTGCAATCTGGTGGAGCAGAGTGTGGTCGATGCATGTCAGATGTGTGTGTACATGTGTGTCTGTTTGTGTGGGTGTCCATGTATGCACAGGTGATAGTGAGATTGATCACATGTCAGTACTTTTCCTTGGGATTGTGCTGTACATGTACATGTAGTGACACATGAGACACCAGGACAACCTGTCCGATATGTGAACACAGGACAGCTGATAGCATAACAAGGTCTGTAGCACAAAACATGCATTGGAAGGGAAAGTACATACCAGGTATACACATCATATTTCCAGCAGCAGATAGATAACCGGCTACCCACGTATGCAGCACTACTAATGCAATGGAGAATTACCAGAGCATATCAGTGAGTGTATCCAGGTATTACTGTTGTCCGCATGATTGGTTGATTGTGCAGCAGATGTAGCATGGACTGAGCAAGACTGTAGGATGAAGCTCCAGTGTGTGACATACGTAGTGAATGTAGCAGCCCCAACCATATAGGGGCCATGTACACCATAACTGGACATACACAGGGTAATACTGGATGACAGCAGTGAGGCCATGTACAACCTACTCCACCAAAGTCAGGGAGGTGATAGAGTAGCAGGTCATGTGTTGCGATCACACGTGTAGGCATGGAGAGGTATGATATGTTAATGGGTAGTATTAATGAGTGTCTGTTCGCAAGTGCCATGCAGGAGGGGGAACATATGTAACCGAATGTGGGACTGTCTGTAAACCCAGGGCAAGGGAGGTAGTAAGGTGGACTGTCAGTGTGTGTGTGTGTGTGTGTGTGTGTGTGTGTGTGTGTGACTGTGACTGTGTGTGTGTGTAAATGTGTCTACTGTTATGCAATGCTGTACAGGTCTTTAAGTGTGTGTTTGTTTCCCCCACAGGTGGCAAGGTGGGTCAGGGTCCCCCTTGCATGCAAACTGAGGTAGGTGTCCGTACAGACACTGATGATGATGGTACTGTTGAGGCACAAGTGGAGTTGTCAGAGGCTGAAACTGCGCCATCATGTTTCATCACCCTCCAAGCCACCCCAAGCCCGCACAGAATTACAGTGCCACTACAAACCCCATAACACGTGGCCATAGCAGAGGGACAGTTGGTGGTTGGTGCCAGTGACCAGGAAAGTGTGGTGTCCATGCCAACTGTGTCGGGTCACAATCGGCATAGCCAAATGTCCGTCAGGGCACCACATCGGCAGATGTACCATGGTGCTCGTGGGAGGGCCGATGGTAATCATGCCCCTGGCAGAGGCGCCACAACTGGTACCACCAGGAGCATGCTTCAGGCCGTAATGGAGGCACAGGCATGTATGGACATGTACACCAGGCAGGGCCTGAGGCTGCAGAGGGCTGCTTTCTCATCTGTAAGTGGCAACCTCCATGACCTTGCTGCTGCCCTCCGTGAACAGACCGAGGTCATGGATAGATGGTAGAGTGAGATGGTGGGCCTCCTTGACCTTGGTATGTCCGTGCTTGAACGTGTGGTGGGAGTGGTGTGATGGCTGCATGGACGTAGGCCAGAAACACCAGCAGCTGGTGGTCAATGTGGACATACCAGGACACCAAGCTGCTCCCGTAGTGGCAGTACCAGCCCCAGCAGACCACTGGGGGTGCTGTCCACACCACACCACAGCAGGCCTCGTGCACATGGCCCTGGTCAGTCCCAGGCAGGACATGGCTCCAGCAGACACCTGTCATAATCAGAGGAGAGTACCACCTCAAGGTCTGTACCTGCACATGCCCATGAAACCCCTGGTAGGCACAGTCAGCGTGTCCATGGCCAGAAGCACTGAACTGCACACCCTGCCAGGTATGGTCTGCAGCTGTCCAACAACACCTGTATAGGGCAGCCATATGGCAGGACAGTGTGCATGCATACCCACACACTATGCACGCACACCTAGGGTGACCCCATACTGACACACACCACATCACCATGCCCCTATCAATGAACCAAACCCCTCACCCACACAACATGGTAACACATGTATGGACCACCATCAGCCTCTGGAAAACCAGCAACACACCCTGTACATATGATGATACCTGTGCCACATCCCTGTCATCCATAACATCAATGCAGGGACAGGCTAATATGGTTCTGATGCACACGGTGACTGTTATAAGAGTGCTGCAATCTACTGCAGTATAAGATGTTGTCAGGGGTAATGTGTAATGCATACATGTCAGGTAGTGTAGCCATGCAGCTATGATGCATTTCATCTGTCAGTAACACTGATTACCTCCATAATGTAATCCATTTGTGTTGAAGGCGTACATGTGTCAGTAGGAGGATGGTCTGCAGTCATATTTCACAAGGGTATGGCACTGTGGTGACACCATGGTGACTGCCCACGGGTGGGGACCTCAGTCCCACTGTTACCACTAGGGGGCTTGTGAGCTTCCGATATCCCAACACCCCTCCCCATCAAGGTGTTTACCCCCTACATGTGTCATATACCACCCCTGTATGTGTCATGTGTGTCATGTCTGTCAACCTACCTCCCCAAATATACCTACAACCCCTCCCCAACATCCCACTCCCACCTGAAAAGAAAATGAAGGGCAATCTGTTCCCACAAAACCATCTTGCCCGATACATGGCTGTCCATTTCACACACATGTCCACTGGACACATGTAATCTGGTCTAATTTGCACCACAATGAATTTATGTTGTCCTCACCCCTCTCCCAGGGATTTGAGGGTCCAAATCTACCTCCAAATTCAGTGTATATGCAGAGCTGTTGCTGTAGAAGAAATGGGCAGCTATGGACCTTTCCTACACCCTTCCTGCACATGCCTAGCTATTTTCCCTACTGTCTTACCCTCTTTGTGCCCTTTTTTCACCACTTTCCTATCAACCCTTTTTTCTTTCCTTTTAAAGAGGTTAGCGTGGGTGTAAGTGGGAGTAGGCACTTTAAAGCAGTTGTAAGCAGGTTTGCACAGATATGAATAGAGCTAAGCACTGCCTGCACAGGTTAAGCAATTTAGAAGCTAACTGAGTATAAGAAACTGTAACCAGGATTTAGCAGTGCTTATCTCCACACAAACCTGCTTACCACTGCTTTAAAGTGCATTATTCACTCTGTATGCAATAGGCCGTGTTCTGGTCAGCAACAAAATAAACTGCCTCTGCAAGACTCATACCCATGACCTCGCACACCATACGCAAAGTGATTTACCAGTAAACCATGGCAGGTATACATAACCCTGATGTTTTCACAAACATATCATCCAGCCCAGTCATTCAACAGTATAGTAAATTTATTCCAACATATATATGTATGTGTGTGAGTAAATATATTAATGTCTAAACAGGTACAACATATTGATATATGTAAATATATGTATATATATATATATATATATATATATATATATATATATATATATAAATATATACATATATAAATATATATGAACATATATACATGCAAATGCCTACATCTATGGATATATATGTCTACATCTACATGTGTAAATATATAAAGCAGGTCATATATATGTCATCAGATATATACATATACATATATAGGTGTATACGGACAGACATCTGGAGATAATAATGGGGATATAACGAAAACATATATGTCCTCATGCACCGTTAATGGGGTTGAGAGGCCCCACACAATATACGTCTGGTACAAATAGGTATACTTCCCCCCAGCCAAGCATGTCCCCTCTGTAATACAGTACGAAGTGTTGCAGATCCCAAAACCAGGACTACACATGACATGGTCATCCCTAGGATACATATACACAGACACATATATGCAGATACCGGCATATATATATATATATATATATATATATATATATATACATACACACACACACACACACACACACACACACACATATATATATATATATATATATACACACACATATCTATATCTATATATATATATATATATATATATATATATATATATATATATATATACACACACACACAAACACACACACACATATATATATATATATATATATATATATGTATATATATATATATATATATATATATATATATATATATATATATATATATATATATATATATATATATATATATATATATATATACACACACACACATATATATGTAACTACACATACACACACAGAGATATGTACAGTAAGATACATATGTAGTATGTGCATACAATAGTGAGCAGCCAGTATGCTTACAGTCACCACCTTACCAACTGTAGACTGTATGAGCCACCCATATGAATGACATTCATAGCCTGCAACACATACTCACAGAGATATCAAAGGGTATAACACCACACACAGGTGCACATAAATGAATGTGAAAGCTATATCTGTGTACTATGACAGTTGTATATGCTATGTCATATAGCCATTTAGACACTGACATCCATATGAACAGTGTAATGCAACTGTGAAACAGTTATACTGAGACATTAGTCTGGAAAGGTTAACATGTTGCTGTCCAGGCCAAGGCCTTCAAGTAGTGCAATAGTAATGACAGACTGGCCCACAGCATACCAGACAATCAACAGTACGTAATGCAGATGTATAGGTCAGCAGCCTCTATCGACACTCTGTTCACAATCCGTAGGGGGTAGAAACCCCAGCTGACACAATGAGATGTATCTGTTACATAACAAGGCATAACTGACACCATCACAATCACACTGACAAACAGAACATTCCGTATGGCAGGAGGCAGTAGGCCTGCATTTACCCACGGTGGATTGAATGGTAATGTACATCCAGATACCTTAAGGCAGCTTACCCCAGATACCCACACATGTTGTAACAGCCTAGGTTAGTCATGATGCACCCCCCCCTACACTCACTACTACTGGGCCATATACCACAGTTACGTACACTGTCCTCTGCAGTGCATTAGGGCACACATGAATTGTGTAGGTGAAGCCCACACATATATGGCCCCAACACCCCAGTATGTGTGGGGGACACAACAGCAGTGGAGGGATGGCAGGAATGACAGCATGACATACACACAGCCCACTATATAACAATCCCTGACAGCATGCCACATGTGCAAAGCCAGGTATGTAGGTGGAGGACAGAGGCTGAAACACAGGCACATATGTGTAAAACTGTTGTCATACAGTAAGCAAGATATGTATATGTGTACATATCTATATGGATATATGTATAATTATATATACATATATATTTGCCATATGTCCTGAACATGGAGTGGAGCCCTACCTCAGCCCCAATAGTCCCAACCTCTCAGTGCAAGGGGATGTCATGTATGTATTGCAGGTATATTTGTAGACTATTGCTACTGTAATAGGGATAGTCTTCACAGAAATGGTGTGTGTGGGAGGCCACATCTGCTGTTAACATGTGTGCCATTGGCTAATGACAGACATCCTAAGGTCATCATAGTACAGTACCACTGCTAGCACAGTAACGTCCCTGTGGACTACAGCTGCAATATGGCCAATATATGTGGATAGTCTGGCACATGCTGGTCAGTCCAGGGGTATACACAGAACCCCTTCATGCAAGACATGTGGACCAGGCCTGTCAATGTAGATGTTAACAGCCATTTATATGGGTATAACATGTAAATACTGGTATACATTTGCCCCCATAAGTTATGCACTCAAACACCCCTGTCTGTCCTGACACATAATAACCACTGATACAGAGGTGCTGTGGCCACACACTACCCACTATTTAGTGGCATACATCTGAATAGCATCTCACTGCTTTGTCTGACATACATGACTGTCATGGTGGCCCAGCGGAAATACATCTGGCAAGTATCTGGGCATCACATCTCACTGGATAAGTACAGTAAGCTGCTAGGCATGTAACAAATCACAGTGCAAGCTACAGGCAGACTGACTCAACACTGGGCTACATCTCCCATGTGGGAATACACATGTACCTGCATAGATAGCAGGCTCTACAGGCATGTGACATCACAGAGTAACCGACACCTGTGCGAAAGTGCATAACCACAACCAATGTGAACACAGCCACAGCCACATATGGTAAGCTAGCGTACTATTACAGTATATGGACTATCTGATCTACACCATCCTCATATGAGCCACTCACACAACACCCCCACATATACTGGACCACTAGACAGTGTGGTCCAATGCCTGTCTGTGGTATGGGACATGTGTTTGTTTGCCCCTATAAACATGTAAGCTGATAGGGTGACATGCAGTGGAGCAGCATGTAACATCAGATAGAACAGAACCAGGAACAATGACATCTACCACAGTCTCTACACAGGCCAATGTACATATTCACTATACACACGCTGTCGACAATTACCAGACTTACACATACCTCAGTACTGTATGCACAACCACAGAATGCCCAGGCTATGTCCTCAAATATAACCCCTACTATACACAACATGTGTAGCAGTCTGATATCTCACTGGCTTGTTATCAGATATGCTGTCAATGAATATGATGTACAGAACATATGCACCCCCTACTGCATGACATATGTACAAAGGTTGACAGAGTTGTGGCTGGAGGCACAAACACAGGGCCAATATTGACATGTTGCTGTGATATGATACCCTCATACATTTACTGTTGTAACAGGGTTTGTTGCACTATATGTCTTGTGAGGGATATGATGTCAGTAACTCTCCTGGCTGTCACCATCTACTGACTGCAATCCTCACACTACCTTCTGCAGTTGAGAGATAGGTGCTCTGTGGGTAACACAAGGAACACAAGGCACTGCACACTGCCCAGTCTGCAGATGACCCTACAGATGGGGATTCCCCGTAAGCATAGCACTGACATGACAAGTATTAAAACATGTAGGACAGCCATATCCAGACACACCCTGTTAAACCAGTATTACCCCAACTGCAGTATTGCAGCACTTACAGTCTGCAGTCAAGACAGGCACATCCCCCTCCTGTGTGTTGGCCTGTTTCCACAGTGTATGTTGTCAGAGGTAAGTCTCCAATCCATCTGTGATGCTGTTTGCCAAATAACAGATCTAGTTCCTGCTCACAGTGAATGAAATGGCCCAACATCAACATGGTGTTCCTAGAAATTGGGGTGTGTTCCCATGCAATTGGCTATGGGGATGTTACCACAGCTGTTCCACATGCAATCAGGTAGAGTAGGGCTGTAATTTGTGCAGAGGTCATCAGCTGATTATGAGCATCACTTACAATACACATGCCGCTGCCTATGTCAAGCAGGTGTAAGTCTCCACATCCACCAGAGAGGGTGTGAGAGAGGCAGGCAGAGGCAAAGATAAGCCAGGGTGGGCTGGGAGAGTAAAAGGTAAGCATGTTTGTGTCACACACCTACCAGTCCAGGGTATCGAACCCCTGACTGACTATGTACTGATATCACATCTGTCATCCCTGCATGGTGGACATTGTGATATATACTAGGGGCACCATATAAGAGATTTGCAAAACCCACTCAACATTGAGTCCAGTTGTTAAACACTCACAACCACCTCCACATAGGACATGACTGACAAACATCGACACATTAAGACACACACACACACACACACACACACACACACACACACACACACACACACACACACACACGTCACATCCGGAATTAGACCTCCTGCCTAACTAGTTATTACACTACAGCACTACGCAATTATAGAACACACCACGGAGATTACTGGAGTAATTTTTCCCCAAAGGTTTATTTCACAGTGAGTGACATCAGCAGGAGTGTCAAAGTAGGGCAAATGAATTGTAGGGAGTGTGACTAGCCAAACATGCATTGCTCTCTACACAGGAATAGGAACAGACACAAAAGCATCCACGACTCCCATGTGTGAGAATAGAACCCCTACCAGAGTTCTATATCATACTACAGCATTACGCTGTTATAGCGTGCACCACAGAGATTGTTGGAGTATTTTTCCCCAAAGGTGTACTTCACAGTGATTGAAATCAGCAGGATTGCCAAAATAGGGCATTTGAATTGTATTGAGTGTGACTAACCTAAATTGCCCTAAGTAGTCTGCATGCATTAACCACTGTTCTGACCAGAACAAAAATAACCTTCTTTTGCAGGTCATGAACCCAGGACCCTGTACATTACAGTCAAAGTAGCTAACCACTAAGCCATCACAACAATACATGAGACTGAGGTTTCACCAAAGTAATCCACCATAGGCTAATCAAATTGAACATGTGAAAAGAATGTATATACAGTTGTCCGTAAAAGACCTCTCCACAGCCAACATCATGCTACTCAAGGCAGAGGTGACAATGTTTGTGACACCCATGGAGACAGGAGCTGACAGTTTAACTGATGAATCCTGCACTAAGACACTGTATCAGCACATCCACTTGTGCATGATTCCTGACATCCCACACAGAGCCATGACACCCTCCTCCCAAATAAGCAGGCCAGTCTGGAGGTCTCCTGCCATGAACAGAGTATACAACAAAAGGTAGACACTTGAAGGAAAACGGATATTCCAATGATGCAAACAACTCCCTTACCAGCCCCAGTAGGAAGTTGAGATCCCTCATGGAATCCTCAAAAGCTGGTTATGTAACTATAATTGCCAAAGATTCCACAGACAACCACACAGCATTCTATAGTTATGTCCAGAATCTAAC